>NC_056741.1:1084227760-1084435145 GCF_019279795.1 Protopterus annectens
GACACTGAAATAATCTATGGGCCCTTTATAAGCGGAGGCAGGAAACATTGGAGATGGAACTGTGGAAGAGATGTTTCAGAAGTTTTTAGAGACTTAAATGATGATCAGGCTACTGTAGCTGGTTCCAGTATTGATGAGAACCAGCTTGTAGTAAATTTAACTTACAATAACTTTTCTGACTCTGAATTACAGTTGTTAAATAAAGGTTTGGGATCTGTACCATCTTTTCTTTATCTCAGTATAATACTGTGGTGGAGCTTAAGGACCTTTGTAGAATATTGAATGTTAAGTATTTCTATTCTAAACAACAGCATATGCAGTCTGATTCTGAAATGTCAGTGTACAGTTTTAGAAAGTCTACTTTTCAGCCTCCTTATCATCCTTCGGTTAAAATTTTTGAACAAGAGGTATTACAGGAGTTACTTGAAAATCAGAATAGTATTTTTCGTAACTATTCACATAATTTGACAGAACAACAGAAACTAGATTTGCAGAGCCTTAGGAATAATGATATGTTGGTGGTTACTAATGCTGGAAAGGATGGCGCAGTTGTAATTTGGGATGTGAATGATTACAAATTTGAGGTCAATAAGCAACTTGGTGATGCTATTTTTTATTGTCGTCTTCCATTTGATCCTACTACTGGTTTTAAGTCTGTGGTTGACCAGTTTTTAGATAGGATGAAGTTTGAGGGTGTTATTGATGTATCTTTAACCCATCATTTGACAGTTGATGATCCACAGACTCAATTTTTCTATCTTTTGCCCAAAATTCACAAATCTATTAGTCAACCCCCTGGTCATCCTATTGTTTCGGGCAGAGGTTCTTTGATTGAACCTCTTTCGGTATATTTGGAATCTAAACTTAAACCACTTTTGGTTTTTGTTCGAGCTCAAATCAAGGATACCAATCAATTTCTATCCCTTATGAACGATTTATAGGTTCCATGTAATACTTATTTATGTACACTGGATGTACAAGCATTGTACACCAGTATTCCACATCAGGGTGGCATGTGTGCGGTTAAACATTGGTTGCAATATTCCCAGATGTATTCAGAAGTTGAATTAGAATTTTTGTTGAAACTATTGGGTTTAGTATTAGAGCATAATGCTTTTAAATTTAAGTCCCAGTGGTTTTTACAAATAATAGGTACTGTCATGGGAGCCACATTTGCACCCATCGATGCGGACCTTTTCATGGGATACTTGGAATTGCATCTGATTTATGGGGATAGAAATCCTTTTTTACAACATTTAATTATGTGGAGACATTATTTGGATGACTGTTGGGTTGTTTGGAATGGTACAGTAGACATGTAAAATAATGTTGGTTATTTGAATTCAAATGATTTTGGTATATATTTTAGTGGCAAAATTGATTTGTTTAATGTTGAATTTTTGGATCTCAATGTGACTAAAGTAATTGAAGAGACCATCATTACTAGCCTCTATTGTAAACCTTTTTCTAAAAACTCCTTATTGCATGTGAATAGTTGCCACACATTATGGATAATATCCCGAAATCTTAATTTTTGAGAATCAGACGTGTATGTAGTTCTGAATCGAATTTTGAAATTGAGGCTATGAATCTTAAAACACACTTTAAACACAGGAGGCATCAATCATGTTTGATTGATTCTGTTTACCAGTCAGAAGCTTTGTAACCTAGAATGGAACTTTTTCAGGATCAGCCTACAGTAGCTTCTGGAGAGAGAGGTATACTTAGATTTATTACCACTTATGGATCTAATACTTTCAAGATTAAGGCTGTATTCATAAATATTGGCATATACTGAAGTCTGATACTTTTATTTGGTCCCAAACTAGATAACAATTGTAATTTTGGTTTTCATACAGATAAAACTGTGGGTGAACATCTTTCCTCATTTAAGAAAGGCCTTTCTGGTCATTCAGGTGGGGATGTTAAGAGATTGGCAGGCAGCTTTTTTTGTGGACATCGTGCATATTGTAAATTGGTTTCTATGACTAAATTGTTCACTTCTGTAAACACCCCTAAAGTATATAACATCAGACAATTGATTACCTTTTCAAGTGAATGGGTTATTTGACAGTATGCCAGTGTGGATATTTTTAATGTTGGACAGATGTCCCAATTTTTTAAACAAGGAATAGCCCTTCACATCATTGAAATTAATTGTAAACGCTTACATAGTGCTTTATATAAACAGATGTTATCACATAATATGGCACACTTTGTTTTTTGGGGATTGATATGGTGAGGGCCTTACCAATTCGCAGAAACATCAGATTTGGACATGGAAGGAATGTATGTGGATCATTAATCTTTGGGCATTATTCAAACCCGGACTTAATGACCACTGGTAATGTACGTGTTTTTCTTATTTATGTGTTATAAAATGTATAAGTTTTACATTGATTCATATTTTCCATCAAGTAGTTCATGTTTGTTTTTCATTTATTTTTATTTTTATTATATATGTTTTCTGTAATTTACAGGAATGTATTATTTCTTTGGGGGGGGGATTGTTAGGATACATTTTATTTTTAATTGTTACCGTGCCTTTACTTGTGACCATATATATGTGTGTGAATACCGTTTCCTGGTACTCACTGATGACACCATGTGGCAAAACTGGTCTGTGGTGTATCTTTGCCATTAAAATGGAATTTATGCACACCATTGCCTTCATATTTATGCAATTCTGTGTTACATCTGTTTTTATTATTTATATATATATATATATATATATATATATATATATATATATATATATATATGTATATATATATATATATATATCTATATGGGTCTATTGCATTACATTAGTAATGGGTGCTTACTCTAACCCTAATGCTGCCCTTTCCCCCAACCCTAACCTACACCTTAATGTCACTAAAACCTTCCCATAACACTGTCACTACACAAGACAGACTCAGACATACAAACATTCACAAACACATACAAACACCATTACAGCTATCCCCTATCCTAACTCTTACTCTAAAATACACAAACTCGCACAAAAATGCACAGCACCCATCTTTCACTCATCTCTGACCCTAATCTAACCCTAACTCACATACATAGACACACACACACACACACACACACACACACACACACACACACACACACACACACACACACACACACACACACACACACACACACACACACACATTCACACACTCACATACACGTGCATGCTCTCAACCCTCCAACCCCACTTATTTGTTTCAACATTCCATACCATTAACATATCCGCCATTTGGCCATCTGTATCATTCACATTAAATCACACCCCTGCACTTGTAGAACAAACATATGTACAATCAAATGCAGGGTACTCCTATATCTATCTTTCTCTATATATACATCTATATATAGATATATCTATTTATCTATACATATATATACAGAGAGAGAGAGAGAGATGTAAAAACACATACACACACACACATATATATATATATATATATATATATATATATGTGTGTGTGTGTGTGTGTGTGTGTGAATATATGTATATAAATTTGTTACATATGTGATAATATTTCAGTAAAAAGCTTTAAGAGCTGAGGAGCTGGCATCAGAGAAAAAACTTGAGCACTGCTCTGCAGCACTTTCTTCTGGAGGGCTGATAGGTTGAAGTTTTAGGGTGGTATATGATGGACTTCCTAGTCTCAGGAGGGTCTCTGCTACCTCTTCCATACAGCACGTGACCAGAGAAATGTGTGCAGGCAAATTAGGAATAGGATGTATGATGGCATATTATCAATGCCCTGCCCCAAAACAAGATAGAAAATGAGCAGGTGTTGTCCTTCGGTGCTAAAACATTGCTATAGGAGACTTGCAGCCTCTTAAATACTACAGAATTCCAGTGGTCAGCTAAAACTGCTTCAGTGCTCCGACATATGTCTCTTCTTTCTTCTCTGAAGGCCAATATGCCTATATTCCCTGAATAATACTGCCCTGTTCCTGTTCTGTGGCCTAAGTCTGGTTGGCTGGAGAGTCAAAAACTCTGGGGGGGTCCTAGAAATAGCTAATAGGACATTTTTGTAAAAGGCATGATAAAGGTTAGGAAATGAAAAGGAGAAAGTGCTTATACTTATTGAAATCCTCACATTAAGCTACTGATATCTTACATTTTATATCATTTTAATTGTTTTGCTTGTATAAATTTAACATATTTTTCATATTATGTGTTGTTTGCCAGTTGCCTACACAGCTATGGAACTGTTTTCTTTGTTAAGTTTAGCAATAAGTTTTGTGTTTTTGTCTTTTGCCCAGAACAGGCTATGCTGTACATTTTTAATGCTACTATCTGGTTGTGCTCCTGTTTGCCCCCGTCACCTGCCACTAGCAGAAGTGATATGAATGAACACCTCCTTGGTAGTGCCACTCTACAGTGAGAGTCATCTCTGGCACTGTGGTTATGTGAAATTTGCCATTATGACAATAGTTCAGATTAAACAGATGGTATAAGAAATTATTCTTCTCAACATTTATCAGTTGATAGCACCAATGTTAGAATTATGTCTTTAAAACTAGACCCCTGGTTATATATAAGTCCCGATTCCTTGCATTTGATAAAACTTCAGTTACACAATTCATCTTTCACTGCTTTGTTCCACTTCATTGTACTTTTAAACAGTATGAACCCTTGCCAGTTTAGATTTTTTTTATCATTTTATCTACAAAACAGCACTGCTTTGCTTGATTGTAGTACATATTATAGCAAAATTCTACTTTCATGTATAGAATACATTTAATTTATATTTCTAGATAGTCTTGATATCTTACGCTAACTTCTCTTTTAAACTTGCAACATATAAACAAAAATTAATAATTAATATTTAATATATCAGTAGCATAACTTTTTCAGCCTCAAAATATGCACACTGGGATTCCAAAAATTTACCTACAGTGCATCACAATATGCTTGGCTTCTGAGTCAAGCCTAAATATAGTTGAGTCCAACTGAGGACTTCCTTGAGCTTTCATTGCATATTATGCAATTAGTGGAATATAAGAACTCCGTATTGGTGGTTTATTGCGTATGCTTGTTTCAGAATATATGTCAGTCCTCAGTACTCTGACATATGTGTTAAGTAAATAATCACTGCTGGCAGTTATTCCCTGTGAATGGTATTTAAATTTTTCTACACAGATATAAAACAGTGGAGTTATTATATTTGTAAGACAGGTGTGGGTGCAAGGGGCAAAAAAGTGTTTTTCAGTACTTTTCCCTTTTTTTCTTTCAGTTGTATCATGTTTCAGTTCTTTGAATTTTTCAGAGAAACTGTCTTTTTCGGGGAGTTGAAGAGTTCCGGTTGAGGTGGTAATAGTATATTACGAAGAGAAACAGAGAAAAGATGAAGAACAAGCAAGACTAGTGATAAGGAATAAATGTATTTTAGGCTTAGTTTTATCTGGAAATCACATACAGCTAGTTCATATGACAGCAAACGAACTCAAGTTAAGAGACTAGTCACATGGGGGATGGTGCAACTCCAATGCAAGTGTCAAAATATTGACATTATGGTTTCTTTTTGGAAAAATTCTGTCTGAAAATGCTCACAACCAAAATGGTGAAACACTTTTTAGAACAAAGTATAGCTTTGGGAGTAATACTAGATCAGTACAGAAGAAACAAAGTGCTTATCCATACAGTGCAGAACACTGATAGGCTAGGCTTTCAGCTGCTGGCAAAGGCTCTTGCCTACCCCATAGTGCAAAGGCTCTTGCCTCCCTCATACTGTCTTTTTAGGCAAGGTCTCAAAAACAACATTACAGACATGAAATTAACCAGTCAGAACAAAATAAGGGTCATGCTGCTAAATGCTAGGAACTTAAACCAAAAACTGCACTCTCTGGAAGCACTTCTGTCACTAGAAGATGTAGATGTCTGTGCAGTCACAGAATCCTGGTTTAAGGCCTGAGAAAGTACCTCACCCTGCAAGGCTACAATGCCTTCCACACCTTTAGACTGCAAAATGAATGTGTGAAAACCAAAAGAGACAGTATTTCAATCTGTATTAGAGATAAATTCACCTCACATCTAGTTAGACTTGACAAATCTATGGAGTTACTCCAGATCCAGGTTATGGTGGGTAAGGCCCCCATTCAAGTCCTAGCCAGTTATAGATCCCCCTCTGTGGGTCTTGACACCAATGTAGCCTACTTAACCAAACTGAAGACAATCCAAATGTGACTAAATATACTGGTTATGGGGGATTTCAATTATCCCACCATCAACTGGGGAACCTACTCTAGCCCAAACTCGCTAGCACAAAAGTTCCTTGACTTTGTAAATTCAAATGTCCTGGAGCAAATTGTCCATACACAAGAGGTACAAACATTCTAGATCTGGTCCTTACCAACATATCAAACAGGTGCTCTGCTACATCTGTTGGACAGTCATTAGTCAAAACTGACCACAAATCAATCACCTTCAAACTGACACTAGCACCAGAACTCACAAAGGGTGTAATCCGACTAAGAAACTTCTCCAAGGCAGACGATACCCTCCTAGGTGTAGGTATAAATGCATTCCAAGCCCCACCCCAAGCTGAAAGTGGTATCTACACAGAAGCTTACACTAAAGCCCCGTACAATCACTTGCATGAGTGTATAAACTCGGCTGTACCAGATAGAATCAAAGTCAGAGACCCAAGTAAAATCAAGCTGCCATGATGGACTTCCAGCATCAACAAACTCTACAATAAATGCAAAAAGTTGCTGTCCAAGAAAACAAAAACAAGGGCACAACAATGGAAAAGCACCTTCCTCAGCCTTAGCAGGCAAATAAAACAACTTGGCAGTCCTCCAAGAGCTCCTTTGAAAGAAACCTAGCAAGTACTGCCAAGGATAACCATAAGGCCTTTTATAGCTATGTACTTAACCTAAAGGGTAGGACCCAAGCATGTGCAGAAATGGTGGCCAGTGGTATTATACACACTGACCCCACATAGATAGCAAACCTGCTAGTGGATAGGTTTGACACAAATTGCACTCCTTTATCGCCTCCTACCTTCCCCCAAACTTCCTCTCCACCTTATATATCTGAAGAGCAGGTCCTCAAAGCCCTGTCCAAGGTGAAGAACACAGTTTCTATGGGACCAGATGACATCCCAGGCTGTCTTCTAAACAGGATAAAACATGAACTAGCATCACCAATAAGTACCCTTTTCAATCATAGCCTAACCACAGGCTTTGTTCTTGTGGAATGAAGAATGGCTACAGTTGTTCTCCTCCACAAAGGTAGCCTAGGAACAGACCCATGGAATTACAGACCCATAAGCCTGACCATACTGTTCTATAAGGCTATGGATGGTATCGTAATGGACTTCATAGATAAAGACATAGGTGTCCTCCAAACCCTGAATCCTACCCAATTCGGCTTCGTGAAGGGCAGATCCTTTCTATTAAATTTGGTGGATTTCTTTGAAAGTATAATCAGGCCATTGATGAAGGCAAATCTGTGCACACAATATACCTCGACTTGGCAAAGGCTTTCAACACAATCCCACAATTAGGCATTACCGATAAACTTAGCAAACTAAATGCAAACCCCTTTGTGGTAAGATGGGTTGCCAACTGGCTCCTAAACTGGACACAAAGTGGGTGACTCCACATCAACCAGCAGACCTGTTACTGGTGGGGTGCCACAGGGATCTGTTGGGTATATAGTTCTCAGAAGTTCAGGTCAAAACTAAAGAGTTGTGGCTGACCAAGTTTTCAGACGACTGCAAGCTAGGTGCAATCATTAAATCCCCAAATGATGTCAGTATATTCCAGGATGGTCACACACAGACCAACAACTATTAAATTAGTCATGGTCTCAAACTGAATGCAAAGAAATGCATAATCATTCCCTTTGGCACAAACAGTGTCTATTCACACTATCAAATCAATAACAATACCTTAAGTACCCATGAAATGGTAAGGGACTTGGGTTCACAGGCTCTTTGTGACCTTAACTTTGACCACCATGTGTTTACCGTTGTAAGGAAAGCTTTCCACGTAGCTCACTTGATTAGTAAAGGCATCACCTTGAGAGCAAAAGAAGTTATAACCCCCATACACAGCACTTATCCAGCCCATAATTGAGTGTAACTCCCCATCTGGTATGTACCATACTAAGCATCTACAGCAATTCGAGAGACCTCAGAGGTTTCTAACAAAGAAGATCAAGGGCCTCCAGCATGTGCCTTACATGGACCCACTAAAATCCCTGTCACTATACTTCGTATCGTATAGACTTCTTAGGGGAGACTTATGCCTGGCCTGCAGAGCAACCCAAGATCCAAACCTAATGAACTTATTGCATATCTGTAAATCAAATGGGTTTAGGATTACCCATTCCAGGGACTGAAATGTGGCCTGCGACTTAAATAGGACATGCTGGAGGGACAGATTTATCTCCCAGTGACTGCCTCGCCTTTGGAACAAGCTACCAATTCATGTGAAACAGAGCACCACTATGACACTATTCAAGAAGAATTTGGAAGAGTGGATGGGATACCATAAATTCTTACCAGGGATAGTGCCCACAACCCTCCTGGGCATGGGCAGACATCACTAAATACATTCTTGGGTATTGACTAGTACCTCTACGGGGCCTATATTACATATCCGAACACTTAAATGTTTGAATCACTAAAGATCAACCTTTAGTGATTGAACATTCAAATGTTTGAATATGTAATAAAATAAAATAAAAAAAATAAAGAAAAAGGAAAGGGTTTAAGCAGGGGGCAAGCCCCCATGCACCCCCCCAACCCCTGCTACTTAAATATACCAACTCAGAGATTGCACTTCAGTGCACTACAGTGTGGAAACAGAAAATTTCCCATTCCCTACACTGTAGCAATATCTTGGAGTTGGTATATTTAAGTAGCGGGGTTTAGTGCAGGCTTGACCCCTGCTATACCCTAGTTTTTTCTTTTGTTTTTTTTTTTTTTTTTAATTGTCATTCATATTCGAACATTTAAATGTTTAATCTTTAGCGATTCAAACATTTATGCGTTTGGATATGTAATATAGACCCCCTCTACGGTATTACATTGGGTTTAAAATGACCTCTGGGTCGATAGCTTAGCAATCTCCTGTGACCCCATGATCCTATGAAGAGGAGTGATGAAAGGGAGGAGGACCTGTTTCATGTCTGAAGGCATTTGCTAGTAGCTCTGCATTAATGGCAAACTAACTTATTTTTAGTTTTCAAGAATGGACCACCGATGGAAGTTACATTGTACGTTTCCTCCTCTGTTGCTTGTATTTATCTGTGGCAATACTGTCAGGTAGAGCGGGAGAATCTTTGAGCTCAGATTGTCCAACATACACTAATACGAAAAGATCACTGTTATTTTTATGTTTTACTGTATTTGGATCCAATAGGCATTCTAACATTCAGTCAGAAAACACTCAACTAATTTTGAGGTCTTCTGCTCAAAAGCTATTAGTTTAAAAGCAAGCAAGATAGGAAGAATACGAATACATTTTTTAATATATATGCAGAAGAGCAACACAGCCTTTTCTTTAGTGAACTGTTGGACATCCTATTTCCTTTTTCTCCCTCCCTTTATACATGACCTGTCACTAAGAAATGCTAAAATGCAGTGGGGGGGGGGGGGGGGCTTATTAATAATACAAATATTTCTATTAGCAATGCTTAAAGCGGTCTCAGACAGAATGGTATTACATATTGTCATTCTTCCACAAAAAAACCTGTCCAGAAACCTAAGAAAATACAAAGGTGTCTGGAGAATCTGCAGACATCAATCTTTTGTCTGCAAGACACCAGCTACAATTAACTACTGTTCTTTGTTCAACTGTAGGTCTGCTGTATCTACAACTTTCAGAAGGACTGCAGCTTCTTCAGTTTTATCAGCTGATACTGAAACAGTTACTTGGGAAAGCTGTCACATTGGAAGACTGGCTTAAAGAGCTTTAAGGCTTTAAGACAGAAAATGGACAACTCAATATTTTCCTGGTCCCATGCAAAAAAACTTGATTTTATTATAAATAAAAAGTATGGTTACTTTACAGTGCATGTCAACAGAAATGGGAATGATTGCCTGTGACACCAGTAGCTGAAATCAGAAGTGAACTGTATATCACTATCCCCCGCTGTTTTCTTTTAAAAAGTTATGTTTGCCAAATGGCAATACAACTGACATCACTGCTGTTTCTCTTTGTCTGTACCAATTGCATTACAAAAGGGGGAATTATCCACTAAGAACAATAATTTGGTGGAGACTGATATATAATGGAATTGTTTAAATGTTTATCCGCAGTTAAGATTAAACTTATGAGTTTACGAACACTAGAATTTAAGGGTTTATGTTTCTCCACCAAGGAAGTACTCGAGTGAGCCAAGCCATAATATATCCAAAATTGTTTAACAAAATTGACCAGTACCAGAGTGAACATATTCTAAGTGAGTTTTATCTGTTTTTAAAAGTTTTTACCATAGGCTTGGTCTCAGAGCTCTCAACTGTTCCTGTTCTGCAGAAAAGTTCCCATTTTCAGGCTTGATTTATAAAGTCCATATTTTTGAAGATATGTTCCTATTTTCCAGCCTGATTTACCCCTTCATACAGTTTTCTGAATCCCACTAATTGCAAGTGATTTTTGAAGCTGTCTAGTACACAGCAACCCATACTACATGACCAACATACTAGTAGCACCAATATTTTAAAGAAAGAGGACACACATCTTGCAACTCCCTTTTTTCTGAAGCAAATAATAAATGATCTTATGTGGTAGAGTTTTCTAATGCAGTTCATTAAGTTCTACAGATGTTGCATCACCTCTTTGATAATGTACTTATATTTTCCAGTCATTCTTGTTGCTCTGTTTTTAAATGCGTTTCTGAATAGTGCCCCACATTCACATTGGAAGCGGGAAGAGTTATGCTAATTAGATATTCAGATTTTTTTCTGGATGTTCCTATTTTTCAAGTACTTTTGTTCCTGTTTTCAGTGTCTGCAGATTGAGAGGTGTGCTTGATCTGTTATTGAGGGGCAGTATCTGAGCAGCTGGTGGGATCATTAATGGCTTCAATTTTTAATATTTCTGGTGGTTGCACCTTAGAGCTGAGTGGCTGAACAAGACTTCTTAATCCAGCAGTCCAACTGGAACTTCCAAATGGATTTTTAGAAGTCCATAAGGCAGCCACAAACCTTCCACTAAGCTTATTTGCTCTGCCAAGAACAAAGATGTCTTGTTCTGGATAGAATGGCTTCCTCTTACACCATAATCAGTGAACTGACAGATGTTCTTGGTCTACCTTAGGTACCTGTTCTGCTTGGGCATACTTTAGTTCTTAGTTAAGTTGCATGTCCCACTCTGCACATTATAATCTTTAGTGCACAGACTCATCAGATAACCCCTGAAAGGGGTATGTCATCTCAGGCCTTGTGTAAAGAACCTGCTGTTCTCCACTGTGGGACTTGAACTTCTTGATCTGCTTGTTCATCTGCCCTTCAAAAGTACTAGCTTGGGTGGCCATAATGTTTCTTTAAGAGATAACAGAGTTGCAGGTTTTTGTTTACAGAATGGTTTTAGATCTTTCTGTTGTGTCTATTCATCTGCCTCCCTTTTCCCCAGATTCTTCAGAACTTAGACATGTATTGTTACCTCCAGATGTATGATAGATGACTGGGAAAAAACTGAGTAGCTGTTGGTATTCTTTGCCTCAAGTGAAGGGAGCTTAGCAGTGGCCATGCAGACGCTCTTTGAGTAGATTATCATTTGCATTGTCTTCTCTACTTCGGTGTGGATAAATGTCAGTTGTAGGAGGTAGTCTCTCTGACTTCTTATTTCAAGAATGGGTGAGTTTCAGATATCTTTTTCACAGTTACTTGACTGTTAGTGCATACTTTACCCCAAACACTTTTCTGTGAATTGTAGTTCCAAGAGTTGAACTCCTTTTCACATTTGTGTATCTTCAGAACTTCATTTCTAAGTCATTCCTACCAGGAAATTTTTGTTTTCTTAGGATTCTTCTGTGTTAAATCCCATTGCAAAGATTCTCTCAATGAAAGATATAACAGATGTGTATATTTTTAAAACATGAGTTCATTTCGAAAGTGGCTTCTGTAGTTGGTATTTCAGGGAAAGAGTTTTTAGGAAGGAGACTTCAGATGTCCTGCACTACGAATGACCATCCCAAAGCTCAACTGATACATATATGAACACAGATAGAAAGACAGCAATACAGCTAGCTAGATTCTAGTACTCAGCTATTTGCTTTATATGCCAGGACATATGTCTTAAATGTCACACATGAGGGTACACCACTTATTTTAGCTGTCCAGATCCCTTTGCACCGTAGGACATTTTACGCAGATCCCATAGTGCCCAAACATGATTTTTAGCAGATGTTCATGGTCATTTTGGAGTTTCTGTACACTACAAATTATAGTGCTTTTAAATCCATGATATTTTGTAATTCTACTCTGAAGTTTTAGCATGTACCACACATTCTGACTGCTGTCTCACATGGTGCCACACATTTTGGAAAAACAAAAAGGTTATGAGTCATGGGTACTGTTCTTATTTGGTAGGTATATTATTACAGACACATACTGCTACATACACAATGCCTAACTGATCATGTGCACCAAGTTACATGTGCAATTTCACCTTTTTCTCCCTAAAACATTGTTGATTTTTAATACCCCCCAAAAAATGTCTTAGTGACTGCCAAGTGACTTTTAAAATCCTGTGATTGGCTTAACTACCACCTTTTCATCTTGTATAGTGAGTGTTCCATTTGTCTGCCATCTGTCCATTGAATAAGGTTTTCATTACCTTTCTTTTGAATCACTTTATCTTTAGTACTTTTAGCCAACTTTCTGATGTTAAATCACTTACACAGGGAATCAAAAAGCACTAGGTTACAGTTAAATGGCAAGTTGTAACCATCTCAGGTTATTATAGTTGCCTCTCCAAAGATAATGGTTAGTGTTGCCTGTTTTTCCAACTATCCTGCATTTTACATTGAAAAGACCACACAAGGATTGCAACAAAAGATATAGAAGCATATCTGAGCAATTTCTGCACAAAAATCTTACTCGACGTGATAAAGAATATTATTTTTTAAACTACTTTAGTGTGATTGATGGTGTGACTGTATATACTAGAACGGCCAGTTTAAATGGAGTATTACATTTTCAAGAATACAGGAGGCAAATGAAAGTGGGTGGTTGAATTCCTTTTGCTATGAATAAAATGGTCAAGTTCAAAGTAGTTTTAGCATATAAGAAACTGAAACATTAATTTCAATGCCTTTGTATCATTTGATGGTCTTCTAAATTTTTATATCATTTTCATATTGACTGCTTTATACATTTGTTGGTGAGAAGTGCTCATGTGTTTCAGTTATGTATTATTTCAGTTGCTTTTATATATGCATTGCTCATAGTCTGAAGAAGTATAGCTGATAAAAGTGTTTACTGTGGATACTGAATGCAGACTTTGCAATGATGCAAACTGGATAAGCAAGAGCCATGTGGTAGCAATGCTGATGATGTATTACTGTACCACTCATGCAGTATACAGCTGGAGAGTTTATACCAGTCAGCTGTCCAGCGTGTTCTGATGGATGTGGAGTGAAACTGGAGGACCCAGAGAAAACCCACACAAACACAAGAGAATATCCTCAGACAAAACAAACAGTATTCAAACCCTAGAGCTGTGAGGCAGAAAAAACACCTGCCATTATGCTTTGCATATTTTTTCCTCAGACTCTGTAATTTTTCAATTTGTTAGTAACTTTTTTCTGTTTAAATTATTCCTTTCTCAGAACTGATACACTCATTGAGCCTGCTTTGGGTCCTGCCATTTCAGGCATGTCTACTGTAAAATACAGAATACAATGTATCACTCTGTTATACAAGTTAACAGCAACAAGCTATCATTGGTGTGAGCCATCCTGAATCCTAAAGTATGGCTTGAAATATCTTAAAATGTACAAAACACAGCGTGTGAACTTCAGTTCTGGGGTATTTGACATTTGGATGTCCTAATAAATGTTCAGAGTGTAAGCCAAGAAACTCTTGAGACTTCTTAAGAAATGCATTCATGCCCTGCCTATCCCTAAAGGGAAAAAAAAGCCATAGTCGAAATAGTTCCAGTTCAGGAGTCCCATTTTACATTACAATTGAACGGAAAAAGGGTTAAGAAATACTATCCCCCCCCCCCCTGTATATACCTGACACATAAACTGCTCTTACTTTTTTTGCCCTTGTCCCAGTGACCAAGTCAACCATATTGCCAGCCAGGGCAAGTGTCAGGCCAAGGTAAACCACAGTTCTTGTGTAGTTTGGATTTTTTTTTTTTTACTTTATCCTATTCCGTTGTTCCATGACAATGCACACAGGGCAGGGAAGTCAGTGCAGACAAGCCATGGATGAACAAGTCAGTGCATGAGAAAAATCAATAAGACTGGTCCACTCGCCTTTCTGGGGGGATGGGGTGGGGGTGGAGTGTTGCAAGTGTATGGGGAGCACTGAGATGGTGCAATTTCTCTACTAGTTACCAGCAAAAACAATGCTCATGTGTATCCTGTGAGTGCAGGTCTACCTGCTGGCAACATCCACTGGATGTGAAAGAACACACCCTTCCCTTAACCGAATATGGGTGGGAATATATGACTGCAAAAATAAATAAATAAATAACTTAAATCACTCCTGATGTCAGCCTGAATAATGACCATTCTCAGCTGATTTTTGGCACTGGTGATGAGGGAGCAAATGGGACAATTGGCAGAAAGGGGACTGCTGATTGGTAGGCAACATGGACAAAGACAGCAAAAATATAAATGTAAATGTGTATATCTGTATCTATTTCTGTCTATTATCTATATCTCTGTCTCTTTCTTTCTATACTATCTATATATATATATATATATGTGTGTGTGTGTGTGTGTGTGTGTGTGTATATATATATATATATATATATATATATATATATACACACACACACACACACAGACACACGTGTGTGTGTTTGTGTGTGCGTGTGTCTGTTTGTGTAGCTATATATAAATATAATCTTGAAATACTGAAATCTCGAATTTCAGTATTTAGAAACTATGAAGCCGAACCATTCACAATCATGACTCACACAATCACGAACATACATGCACCATACACCACACAACACATTCACCATTCTACCCACACCACACAAACCACACAACCTACACGCCCCCCACACCCCCTACTTATATATTCCAACTCCGACATTGCACATAATGAAAAAAATAAATAAATCACTCCACAGCATTCTACATTCACACACACACACATACACACACACACACACACACACACACACACACACACACACACACACACACACACACACACACAAATACACATCACACATACACAAACACCAACAAATCCAGCACTCACACATACTTACACCTCCCTACCCTTACCCACACATACAACGTACAAAAACACAAATACTCACTCACCTTCAATTCCAGACATGATCCCAGCCAAACATTTCATGTACCGTACCGGAAATGCATAAGCACAGATTTGAGATATTCAAATTCATGCTTATGCACTTTCGGTATTCTGAATTTTCTCCTTTATGGTCTTGGAATACTGAAATTCGGGATTTCAGTATTTCAAGATTATGAAGGGGGGCCATATATATATATATATATATATATATATATATATTTTTTTTTTTTTTTTTTCTTCCTTTTTCTAAAAGGCTAGAGCCCCTGTTCTTCACTAAGGTCTGTAACCCTTACCAAAACACCATCTATTCCCTGGACAAAGGAAATTAAAAACAAACACTGTCTCTCCTTAACTTTCTAGTCGACTCCAGAGGAGCAGAGATTGTTAACTGAAGCCGGGTATGCTACACCAAAGTCAGGGTTCCATCTCTTTAACTGAAGCCGGGTATGCTACACCAAAGTCAGGGTTCCATCTCTTTAACTGAAGCCGGGTATGCTACACCAAAGTCAGGGTTCCATCTCTTTAACTGAAGCCGGGTATGCTACACCAAAGTCAGGGTTCCACCTCTTTAACTGAAGCCGGGTATGCTACACCAAAGTCAGGGTTCCATCTCTTTAACTGAAGCCGGGTATGCTACACCAAAGTCAGGGTTCCATCTCTTTAACTGAAGCCGGGTATGCTACACCAAAGTCAGGGTTCCATCTCTTTAACTGAAGCCGGGTATGCTACACCAAAGTCAGGGTTCCATCTCTTTAACTGAAGCCGGGTATGCTACACCAAAGTCAGGGTTCCATCTCTTTAACTGAAGCCGGGTATGCTGCAACAAAGTCAGGATTCCATCTCTTGGCCAATATTGCTGCTTTGTTTCATGTATTTTACTACCACCTAGTTACTATCTACACACTGAATCACATTTTATTTTATCTCTTGTTAACCAGATAAGGCTACAGACAAGTGCCTGTTTTCAAAGCTAAGCCAAACATTTTGTTAATTAAATATAATTGTTCAAGAGCAAAACTGTTCATTTGAAGGGCATGGGAATTATACCCATATTTAATGACAATAACAAATTCACATCTTATTCCCTTAAAAGTATAATGCACAATGGCAGGCAATCTGTACAAAATCATTAAGATAAAAGTATACACTTTATTTCACTTGTTTTATGTCAGTGGGAGTGCGAACATGACAAAGAAATGACATGAGAGTATTTTAAAAAAAACTTTTGGAATGCAGTGCATGACAAATGTGTAATAGTAATTAAAAAGTTGTTGCCCTCTGCCAGTCTGTTAAGACAGAGCACATGCATTAAATGTTGGTCTGTCCACTGATTACAGTCTGTCCACTGATTGCAGCAGCCACTGATCTCATTTTCTCCTTCTTCTCATTCATATGGAAATAGGGGTCAGGGGATATAGCCGTTCTCACGTTTAGAATGATCCCCTCATTTCAGCCCGACAAGCTGTGTCGCAGTTGTCATGCTTTCCTGCATCCTTAGAAGTGGTTAACCCTTTTACCACTAGCATATTTACTTACAGATTTTAGTAGTAACTGGTTAATGCTCCAGGTTCTATAACATCTCTCTTCTGAGTCACTTTACTGAAACAGAATGTACATTGTTTGTCTTTAGGTTCATCTACATTTCTCTGTTTTTGCCTTTCCTCTGTGAAAGTGTTGATTGATTTTACCAGGTCCCAGTTGCTGCAAAGCTTCATGCCTGGTTTCTCATACTGGTCATCTGAAAGTAGGTTGTATGTAAAAGCAGAGATATGAAATCATGTCTTCTCTTTGGAAATGGAACTGATTGCTAAGTTGCAGTGTTCCTGCCGTACCCTGCCCTTTAGCTTGCATTATGGTACAATATACATGTAATGCAATCTGTATATAAAAGATGTAATACACTAAAAGTGTGATTAAGACTCTGCACACATTGTTATTCATGAATTTGCATGGATTACCAGACACAAATGGTTACCCAGGATACTGGGGATGTTTTTTGACTTTTTTAACATATACAAACACAAGGTACAGGATTCAAACTGCAGTTGCCTTGGATGCATCTAGTTTATCTACAGTTTGGCACTTTCACATTGTATGCTGTCACTGTATGGAAATAAGAACAGAATTTGTATTCAAAAACAGAGTTGTTGAAAAGCCCTGCCAGACTGGAACTGCTCTATTCTCTGCAACCTTGTTCTGTCTAGACTGCTGTTACGTGCATGTGTGTATGCATGGTGGGGGAAGGGAGGAGTGGATTAATAGAAAAGCAGTAGGCTCAGGTCAGCTTTGAGCCGACAGCACCAAGATCTGTGTTGAGGAAAGAAATTATTTAAGACATATTGCTTTTTCATAATTGTGTTCTTAAAATGGTTTTGCACAATGAAAGACGTGCACTCTTTTCATTTGGAATCTGATGTTGTGTTACTCATCAGAAGTAATTTTACAGTATCTGTTATCATGACTTTTTTGTTATGCTGCTACTGTGACAGTAGTGTAACCAGGCTACAGTTAACCTTACTGGCCTTTAGACCTCACCCGTGTTGAGTGAGTTGCCATGGCTACAAGTTCAGTGGAGTGCTCTCCCATTCTTCATGCAATGCTTGGTTAGGCGCAGCTGTGTCTCTGGAGGGCCTTTCCACTTGGTTCCTTTCCCCTGGTGTCACAAACATAAGCAGCTTAAGAACTTGACCTCTCAGGCCTGCTGGGGATGGGCAGTGGGGATCAGATAAGAGAGACAGCCAATGGAATATCGACCTGTTTTTTTTCCAATGTTGAAGAGAAAGTCAGACGGGAATAACAGTGCATAAAGGCTTTCCATTTTGCCTCATATTTTATAAACAAATGATTCATGAGAATGTCTTTCTTACATGCAGTGCAAATCATTTTTTGTAAGCTGATTTATTAAATAGTAAATTAAAATATGCTGCACTATGCTAGGGATCAAAATATCAGTTTTACTAAAGTGGTTTTAATTTCTGCATTACTGAAGTGCAGAATTTCTAGTAACTGCCACCTAGTTGTTAAGCACAGCTTTAGTACAGCCAGTATGCTTATAATATCCCATCCCATGTGTATGAGCTCATGCTTGGCTCCATTAGTGTTGCTATTTTTAAGTTTGTTTGAGACTTACCATTTGGTCACTGACAGCTTTTGCACTATTGCTAAGTTGTTTGTTTGTGGAGAGGCGCAATTATACCTCACTGCTATTTAGTGTGAGTTCCTCATGATCTCTGGCATGCAAAGCACTGATCAGCATAACCTTGCACTGTGACATGGGCCACTTTCTACCTACATTTGTATCTGTGACACTGCCAGTTGTAGCCTTGTATAGGTCTAGTATAGATCCCACCTGACCCCCTCTTTTCCAGTAAGGGCATCATAACTGCAGGTTCGTCATTCTCTTTTGAGCATGCTTGGATCCTAGCTGACAAAAATGGTACCACATAAGCAGGTAAAATACAAATCTGGAACATTCTCATATCTCATCATTTCAAAATCTGAACTTGTTACAGTCACAGAATATTTTGCTTAGTGTACATAATTTCACTTAGAGCTGGCATTCATCTATTGTCTTACAAATAAGAGACAGAACTGCTATTAGCACACTTGCATATAGGCCGGGCAGTAATAAACGTTTGTTTTATATCAGCAGTGACCTCATGTGTTAAAGTACTAACACTTGACAGTAGTGAGGGGGCTATGTTGTTGGGGTGTATGCACATTAAACAAAGGTACCATTAACTTATTTTCTTCGCTTCATGTATATTTTCAGACTGTAAATCAATCTCTTCTTCTGTCATCCTAGCATATAATGTTTTGTAAAAGAGGCTTACTATATGTCTAGCATGGAGCAGAGACGCTGCTGTAAAGACAGATGCTATTATGTTATTATGCTATTACAGCATCAGTCTTCTAGCACTGCTATTAAAGTGCTTTGAAAGACAGCATGTAAAGCAAGTGTTGAGTAAGTATTGATTCTATGACTTTAAACAACTAACTTACAATCAGAGCTTAAGTGGAGTGCTGGGACAGGATCTTTCCAACCATAATGAATGTGTGTCCAACTCCATATGCATTCATCTTTATACACACATATTTTAACTTTAACTCTTTGACTTTCAGTAAATCCGCATTAGTTCACTCCCTGCCAGCTTCCAGATGTGTTGTTAGATATCACCCCTTTCCACCAGCTTAAATTCTGATGAAGATGGGGATGGGAAGCCAGCCTTGCAGTACTGAACCAGATGCAGAACCACACACACACGCACACACACATATGTATCTATCTATATATATATATATATATATATATATATATATGTGTGTACACTATTTATATTTGGGGTAAACTCTCTTTTCACCGTGTAGTGGACATGCTGGAGTCTTTGATACCACATATTTCAGGATACTGCATGCAGCATCTTCCTCGTCTGGTACTGAAAAGTTACACACTTTGCATGGGTGCTACATTAGATACCAGAAGTCTTTCACCCCGTGAGTATAGTACACCTGCTGTGACTGACTGCTCCCTTATTCCCTTAGTAGCAAACTGGCAGCACAGATTTGAACGTAAATCCAGATAGTGTGATTGCCTAGCATACTGACCCTATGTTAACACATTTGTGATATATGGTTAGGGTAAGGTACCACATGTTACTGGCACATGACCGGTAACTTTCAGTCCTTCATGGCTGGATTGTGATAAAAACTGTGACAGCTATGGTGCTTGACTCACCACAACAGGATCAGGTCTTTAGTTTTACATGCTGGTGCAGCGAATTAACGCTCAAAACATAGTGTCAGTCTCATTGCCAGTCATGCATGCCTGGACACTAGCTGCAATATCATATAGCCATAGTACCATGTCATCCATGTTACATGGCTGAGAATGGATAGCATACATCATTAGCAGCCCCTATCCGAGTATAATATCAGTGTTACTTGCCTTTGAATGGTGACACAGCTGGCTGCCCCTCCAGCAACATGTCAGTAGTGAGTGGGTATGACTGGAAGTGCAGTTGAAAGGCTTCTTTACAGTTGCGCAAGATAAAATCAATGTGGTTAGGAGGATGGCCTAATGGTTAAGGTGTTTGCCTTACAAACACAAAGTGCAGTGTTTGAGTCTCACAAGGGGATAATTGGCTTGGCTTAAAATGGCTCACAAGGGCAATTAGTTTAGTACTAACTTATGAACCAAACCTTCATTTATCCATAAAAAAAATATTTATCAAAAGGCAGATTATAGATACATTTTTCTCATAGGAAATCATTGCTGGTGAGATTTCTAAGTGTACACCGGTAATGATTCACTTCTGTGAGGATATTCCACCCTTCTTTGAGGTGATGTGACCATTTTGTGGGTGTGTAGGTATATGTAAGTCAAAGGGGCTTGCCCTCAGGAAAAAACTGTTAAAGTTACATTTTTCACCTTTCTCTGATACGCACATTATTTTTGGTATTTTGGATTGTTTGTTTTCTATAAGTTGTGGATTCATAGGAGAACCCAAGTGAAAGCAGCCATCACTGTGAACAAGCACTGAGCCCAGCACTGCTGCATGGCTGGCAGTGCTGCTCATCTCACTGTTGCATTAGCAAACCATCAGCAATACATGTCTGAGCAATGATAATACATGATCTGGCATGCAATGCAATGCAATGCAATCATGTACTCTGAAAATAACCAAACAGAAGTAATTAAGTCATAATACACACATATGTCTATATATATATATATATATATATATATATATATATATATATATATATAAATGGACCTCATAAATAAAGACAAAGGGAATTTGCAGACTTTGGATCCAACCCAGTTTGGCTTTGTCAAAGGCAGATCATGCCTTTTAAACTTGGTTGACTTTTTCGAAACAGTCACCAAAGCCATTGATGAGGGAAATGCAGTCCATACAGCCTACCTCGATCTGGCTAAGGCCTTCAATACAATACCCCACTCGGGTATCATTGAAAAACTCATCAGCTTAAATGTCAACCCATACATCACAAGATGGGTTGCAAACTGGCTGAGTGACAGCACCCACAGGGTCAGAGTTGCTGGCGCCATGTCAGACTCAAAGCCTGTCACAAGTGGTGTCCCACAGGGCTCAGTCCTGGGCCCACTCTTGTTTGGCATCTATTTTTCCGAAGTACAAGCAAACACAGGAGGGTTATGGCTGACAAACTTTGCAGATGACTGCAAACTGGGCGCCATAGTAGAAAACACATCTGACACAGATATCCTTCAGAAGGGTCTCACAGAAACGGATAACTGGTGCCAGAGCCACGGCCTAAAGTTAAATGCCAAAAAATGCGTAGTCATACCCTTCGGGAAAAACAAGGTTACCCCTAGCTACCAAATAGGTGGCAATCCACTGAGCACAGAAGAAGTTATCAGGGACCTGGGGACCCAGGTTGATAGTAGTCTGTCATTTGACACCCATGTAGCTAAAGTAGTTAGGAAGACCTTCTACATTGCCCACCTTATCATGAAGGGATTCTCATCTAGATCAAGGGAGGTCATAGTCTCCCTTTACTCATCACTCATCAGACCAATGATTGAGTACAATGCCCCATTCGGAATGTATCTGACCCGACACTTGCAGCAGCTGGAGAGGCCACAAAAGTTCCTCACCAAAAGGATAAAGGGTCTCAAAAATCTGTCCTATGCTGCCCGACTGAAAGAACTCCAGCTCTATTCAGTCGCCACGCTTGCTCAGAGGTGACCTTTGCCTAACATACAAGGCCATGTCAAACCCAGATTTGATGAATATGCTTCACCTCAAAAAATCTAGATCCATCAGAGCCACAAGGGCGGGAGACTTACACCTTGACACGGCTATTAATAGGACGTGCTGGAGGGATAGATTCATCACCCAAAGACTCCCTATGCTGTGGAACAAAATCCCGGTACATGTGAGGCAGAGCACCTCGCTGGCCTTGTTCAAGAGAAATCTTGACCAATGGATGGGAGATCGCAGATATACCCCAGGGATTACCTCAGTGTCACTGCCCGACAGAGGCACAGCAAAATAATGGGTATAGTTCCCCATACTAAAGGGGTGGCGTAAGCCACAAAATGATGGGCTAGGCTTGTAAATGCCCTCTGGCAGATAGCCTAGTATGAACCTATGAACCTATGAACCTATATATATGGATCTAGGACTGTTGAGTGAAAGTTCAACAGTCTGAATCCACTATCACTAAACACACTTTAGCGAAAGCGCTTTCACAGAAAAAGCGCTTTCGCTAAAGTGTGTTAAACAAAAAAAAAAGACATTAAATTAACGTTTTTGCAGGAGGGCATGCACCCCTACACCCCCCTACTTTAATATTTTCATTCCAGATCGCACTGCAGTGGGGAAAAGGGAATTTTCCCTTATCTGCACCATAGTACGACCTCCGCAACAGGCATACTTACGCAAAAGTGCTTCTTTGGTGAAAAGCACTTTCACGTAAGTATGCCCGGCCGTTAGTGATTCGGTGAAAATTTTATTTGGGGATCAGTACAGATCCCATATATATTATATATATATATATATATATATATATATATATATATATATATATATATATATCTATAGGTATGTATATATATATATATATATATATATATATATATGTGTGTGTGTGTATATATATATATATATATATCTATATATATATATATATATATATATATATATATATATATATATATATATATATATATATATATATATATATATATATCCTGGGTGACTTTAACTTCCCAAACATAGACTGGAAGAACTACTCCTGCCAGAACACAAATACCAAGAGATTCCTTGATTTTGTCAATGCAAATGCCTTGGAACAGCTAGTCGATACCCCCACAATAGGTATAAATAATCTTGGACTTGGTATTAAACAACATGAGTAACAACTGCAGCATCCCTATAATATCATCCTCCCTGGTAAGATCCAACCACAAAGCAGTCACATTCGAAGTCACCATCTCCCCCAATCCCCCTCTAGCTAAGATCAGACATAGAAACTTCTCCAAAGATGATTACAGCCTCCTGAGGGATGGTATAAACAGATTCATAGCCCCACCTCCCTCTGTAGGAACTGGCACCAATATCCAAAATTATATGAGCATTTATATAGGTATTGGGATCAGGAATTCCCGACAGGACTAAATAATCCTCCGCAAGGAAGAGTAAACCTGCCTGGTAGACATCTGCAATAAATAAACTCTAAAACACAAGGAAAAAAATGCTGTCCAAGACCAAGAAGGAGCAAGTTCCCAATTGGAAGCAATATCTCCTTAGCCTAAACAAGTAAATAAGAGTACTAATGAAATCCTCCAAAGCAAATTACCAGCCCAAATTGACCACATCTACTAGAGACAATCATAAGGCTTTCTTCACATATGTCCACAACCTCAAAGGAAGCACCCAGATCTGTTCAGAACTGGTGGTCAATGACATCACATACAAATGCCGTAGATATAGCAAACTTGCTGGCTGACAGATTCAATGAAATCTTTACTCGTCTGTCCCCCCATCAGTAAATCAGGATATCCCCAGTACCTGCCCCTTTCCCTTTATATCTAGGGAACAGGTCATCACTGCTCTCTCAAAGGCAAAAAATACAGCCTCCATGGGACCCAATAACATCCCATGCTGCATCCTATGTGAACTTAGGCAGGAACTTGCAGCACCATTAGGCACTGTATTCAACCAAAGCCTGCGTTCTGGCTTCATCCCAGCTGAGTCACTGTCATCCCTTTACACAAAGGAGGAGCATCCATCGATCTGGGGAAATTATAGACCCATCAGCCTAACTGGCTTCATCAAGGGAAGGTCATGTCTGCTATATTTGGTCGACTTCTTTGAGACAGTCACCAAAGCCGTGGATGAGGGGAAGACGGTGCACACCACCTACCTTGACCTGGCCAAAGCCTTTGAAACTATTCCCAACTCAGGCATAATAGATAAACTCCCTCAACTTGGCATCGATGCTTATGTTACCAGATGGGTAGCAAACTGGCTCACTGATAGAACCCACATTGTCAAAATAGGAGAAGCCACCTCAAGCAGTAGACCTGTAACAAGCGGCGTACCCCAGGGTTCGGTCTTGGGGCCTCTGTTATTTGAGATATACTTTCCTGAGGTGCAGACCTGGTTTAAGGCAGCAGAAAGCACCCCTGCACTAACAGGCTATAACTCACTGCACACCATTTGGCCCCAGAACTTGGACTGAAGCTCCAAAGGCGGTGCTGTTTCCATATTCATAAAGAATGCACACCCCTCCTGACTGGTACTCCAGCATAACACATCAGAAGATACTTCAGGTGCAGCTAACATTGGGTAAGACAGCAATTCAGGTTTTAGCGTGCTATAGGTTCCCAAACATGTCCCAAGACTCACACTCCACATTCCTAAGCACCCTGGAGAATATTAGGGTCCAACGTAACACTATCATACTGGGTGACTCCAACTACCCCTCCATTAACTGGGAAAACTATTCATGTACCAATACACTTGCCCTACGTTTCCAGGAATTCATTAATTCCAATGCCCTGGACCAGCTCGTTCTTACCCCCACTAGAGATAGAAACATCCTTGACCTGGTCATTACTAACATGGTCAACCATTGCTCTACACCAATAGTCAACTCCTGCCTGGTTAGATCTGACCACAAACTAATCACCTTGGAAATCCACATCCACATCCCTCCCAACCCCCACCCCCACACCTGCAAAGGTAACCACCATGAAAAACTTCTCCAAAGCTACCATGGGCTCCTAAAAACATACACCAATGCCCTGTACGAACACATACACAAATGCATGGATGTCACCATACCCAATAGAACCAAGATACTTTCCACCAAAAAAAAAAAAAAGGTAATCTGGTGGTCTCCTGCCATAAACAAACTCTACAACAGAAGAAGGAAACTAATGCAGAATAAGATGAAGTCCCAAGACTGGAAAAACTCCCTTATCAGCCTCAACAAAAAGTTGAGATCCCTCATCAAATCCTCTAAAGCTATCTATGAAAACAGAATTGCAGCAGATAGTAAAGAAAAACACAAGGACTTCTATAGCTATGTAAAGAATCTCCATGGCAATACCCAGATTTGCTCTGAGCTACTGCACAATGGTACCTCCTGTACCAAGACAACAGATATTGCCAATATACTGGCAGAAAGTTTCAGTGCCAACTTTACCTCTCTCTCCCCTACCAAAGGACCAATCACAATACCAGTATATCGCCAGGCACCCAGTATTATGCTGCACAGGTTAAAAAAGCACTGTCCAAGGCCAAGAATACAACATCTATGGGACCTGACAATATCCCTGGCTGTGTTCTACATGAACTACAGAGTGAACTGACACCTCACCTGGGTGCTCTGTTCAATAACAGCCTCACCTCAGGCTTTGTCCCTACCAAATGGCACACTGCTACAGTCATCCCTCTCCATAAAGGAGGAGCAACTACTGACCCTGGGAACTATCTCCCCATTAGCCTGATGAGTCTGATATGCAAAGCTATGGAACGTATCATCATGGACCTAATAAACAAGGATATAGGGAATCTACAAACTCTGGATCTCACACAGTTTGGTTTTGTGAAGAGTAGATCATGCCTGCTCAATCTGGTTGACTTCTTTGAGTCAGTCACCAGAGCTGTGGATGAAAGCAAGGTGGTTGATACAGCCTACTTTGACCTGGCCAAGGCCTTTGATACCATTCCCCACTTGGGAATCACAGAAAAACTCACTAAGCTAAGCATAACCCCCTATATCACTAGGTGGGTTGTAGATTGGCTCACAGATAGAACCCACAGTGTGAAAGTAGCTGAATACAAGTCAGACTGATGACCAGTTATGAGTGGAGTCCCATACGGTTCAGTCCTGGGTCCTCTCCTGTTTGGTATCTACTTCTGTGAAGTCCAGGACAACATGAAGGGACTCTGGCTGACAAAGTTCACAGACGATTGCAAGTTGAGAGCTATTATTAACTCCCCAAGTGATGTTGACATCCTACAGAAAGGACTCACTGAGACCAACAACTGGTGTCAGAACCATGGCCTTAAGCTCAATGCCAAAAAAATGTGTTGTCATCCCCTTTGGGAAAAGGCGAGTTCCCATGATTTACCACATTGATGGTAGTCCACTGAACACAGAAGGTATTATAAGAGATCTGGGAAAACAGGTCGACAGCAACCTCTCTTCTGACCACCACATTGCCACTGTGGTCAGAAAGTCCTTCTATGTGGCACATCCTATTACTAAGGGTTTTGCATCCAGGAAAAAAGAGGTCATTGTCTCCCTCTACTCTTCCCTCATTAGGCCAGTCATCGAGTACAATGCCCCATTTGGCATGTACCTCACTAGACACCTGCAACAACTGGAGAGGCCACAAAATTACCTCACAAAGAGGATCCTAGGCCTTAAACACTTGTCCTATATGGACAGACTCAAAAAACTCCAACTATTCTCTGTCTCATCTCTGCTTGACTTACAAAGCCATGTCTGACCCAGCTCTGTTACATCTAAAGAAATCCCAATCCCTCCATACCACACACCCCAGAGACCTTAATCTCATTACCACAATCAACAGAACAAGCTGGAGGGACAGGTTCATATCCCAGAGACTACCCATGCTATGGAATAGACTTCCCATACATGTCAAACAGAGCACCTCACTGGCCGTCTTCAAGAGAAATCTTGATGAGTGGATGGGAAATAGAAAATTCATCCCGGGGATCACTCCAGTGGCTCTACTCGACAGAGGCACTGGGAGCTAAGGTCGGGTGGCATGATGCCAGGGTAATCCCATGGGCTAGGCTTGTAAAGGTTCCAGGGCCATTAGCCTAGTGCATACCTATGAACCTATGAACTTGTGTAACCGCATGCGTGGCCTCAGCCTGGTCTGTGACATCAACAAGAATTGTTGGTGGGACAGATTTGTGTCCCAGAGACTCCCCCTGCTATGGAACAGACTCCCTCTCCATATCAAGCAGACTATGTCTTTATGAGTCAGTAAGAGGGACTGCTGCATATCTGCAAGTCAAGCTCCACTTGAGTAACCGCATGCATGGCCTCAACCTGGTCTGTGATATCAACAAGACTTCTTGGCAGGACAGATTTGTGTCCCAGAGACTCCCCCATCTATGGAATAGACTCACTCTCCACATCAAGCAGACTACCGATTTACCACTTTTTAAGTGCAACCTGGATAACTGTATGGGAAACAGAAAATATACCCCTGCAATTCCGTCCATGTGCCTGCTGGACAGGGGCATCGGTGTGATTTGTCTAAATATGGGCTATACTCTTGGCTAGGCTTATAAGGGCTTCAGGGCCAATAGCCTAGTAACCTCCTATGATCCTGATACATACATATATATATATATATATATATATATATATATATATATATATATATATATATATATATATATATATATATATATATATAAGATGTTTCTAAGTACAGGTTACTCCTCCTGCACCCCTTGATATGAATCATGTTCACCCCAAATGACTGTACCTAAACATCTTAAATCTCAGGTTGTACCACCATGCAGATAAAGGAAATACCTGGTAACACAGAAAAAAACATGTATTTCCTTTATCTCTGAGGTAGTCAAATCTTGTAATTAGTATATCTATACAGGGAGTGTGGTGCAGACCTCTACATGGGGCGTACGGGAAAGCAAACACTCCCTTTTAAATAAATTATATTATTATGTTCTGATTTTTGAACTATTTTGCAGCCTATAATTCTGTAAGAATGGATACCACATTCCACATTTATGTATTGCTAAACTGCTGTATGAAAGTCTCCTATGAATTGTAGAAGTTTGTAATGGCTACTTTTTATGTTACAAATAACTGCTACTCTAAGAAGTGCTTTCGTAATTCTGACATTGAGGTAACCCTTCATTTATAAGATCCTTTGATCAAATATGACAGATACATTTTCCAGTTAAGCATTCCTTTGTGGTAGGCACCCATTAAGCTATTAATTGAGTGCTAGCAGTTCTGTGTGTGCATTTGTAAAGCTGTTTTAACTATTTCTGTAAGTAGATGGAAGTAATCCTGTACAGGGATCTACTTCAGTTGATCAAAATACCATATAATCGAAATTTATTTTTATGAGACGAGACAAATGTAATTTAAAAAAAACAAAAATTTACTTTTACAAAACTATAGAGAACGAAACCCATCTGCACATGTCAGACAGCAGCCTGACATACAGCATGGAGATCGCAGATAGAAAGAAAAAGTAAGTACTACATCTAAACATTTAAATTTAAATTAAAAATGTTACTTTCCAAGGGCTATTAATGGAGATCGCGGAACAATGAGGATTGGGAAATTTACCCTTTTCCCCACTGTAACCAAAAACAACTTCCACAAAACAACGTATTAAATAACTATGTAAAAAACAGAAAACAACACATAGAATGCCACCAAGCTGTATTTTAATCAAGTTTAAGTGCTTTCATTCTAAAAAATACAGCTTTAAAAGCATCACATTCTGATATGTGCCCATAAGCTACATATTTTCCTTTTGTGCCTTAGCACTGTGCTACAGTAGTAGGTTATGTGAGAGTATTGTTTTGGTGTTCTTAACTGATACATGCAAACTTGGGCCATTGCTCTCATTAAAGGCAGACTTTTGAAGTGTAGTGACAACCCAGTACAACACAAAGAATAAGTAAACTATTCCTTTTTATTTTTGGAACTGGCATATTTTCTGTCCATACTGGGTGCTTTCATGAGACAGAATTTAAGGCATGTTGATTACTTTAAGGGGGTGTGGGGGGGGGGGCATAACTACATTACTTTGAAGTTTACAGTTGCTGTTTTTAGTCCTTTAATTGAGAATGACTCTCTGTGACCCCAGTGACTTAAGCATGCCAGGGGTCCCTATCCACCACAACATCTTTAAGTTCTTGTAATTCATCTGCATACATAGAATTCAGAGTATTTGTGGTAATTTCACTTTGTCCATACCCACCCTCAAACAGCTCCCCCTTTCTTAAGGAGGGCTAGGCCAGTCAAGCCAGAGGTGAACTGGTGGGTACCAAGCCAATCATCTAGGTTCCATTTTAAGAATTATAGTGTATTCCACTAATTAATGTGCTGAGGTAGTCTGCTTTGGAGGTGGGGGAGGTACTGCATAATGAAGGTGTCTCTTCCTTATGTATCTGCTATCTGCTGGTAAAGATTTAAGTTCCCTGTCCTGATACTTGTGGCACTATTAGAAATTTGGAGATACTTGAGATTAAGGATAATTGAGTCTCTAATGGCATGGAAGGCAAAGCATAAACCTCTTCCCAAAAGATTATAAGACATTGAATAACAAGGCAGTGCTTCCAGCTTTGCTTGGAGGCTCATAGTCTTTGCATCCAATAACTTCTAGGAATCAATCGTTTCTACCCAGTTGTTGGATACATCTGGTAAGGTACATCTGAAAAGGGGGCATTGCTCTCAATAAATGGCCTAATCAAGGCGGAATTATAAGAGGGAACAACGACCTCTTTAGATCTAGGGATATTCCCCTAGCAATTAGCTGTGATGTGAAGAAAGATTTTCTGACTACTTCATCATGATTGAAAGACACAAAATTTATCAACCCATGTTCAAAGGTCCCAAACAACATTTTCATTTTGAAGTGGGATTTGTCTGTGTTGTATATTGAAAGGTGGGGTTGTGTACAAAATGAGACAATATTGTTTTTTTTTTTTTTATATTTAATTTGAGCCCATCTCCAATACAAAAGGAGTTTATGAGTCTACGTTCTTGAAGGGTTTTGTATCTGAGGGGAACTTCACAATAACTCCCAGTTTGCAGACATGGTGAGTAAGAGGTCATTCTGAACTGAAGATCAGAAAATGAAATCTGAAATGGAGGGTTCCTGGTACTGAGCCCTGGGGGACACCACTAGTTACCATCATACTTTCTGTTGAGCCACCCGCTATTTGCACTGTATAGGTTTTGTCTTTTAGCCATTTCTTTATTCATCCTGCCACTTAGGGATCTGTTTTTAAAGTGTTACTTTTACTTACAATGTCATCATGGCATATGGTGTTGAATGCTTTGGTCAGGTCAAAATATGCTGTGTAAACAGCATTGCCACTGTTGACAGCTACTCTCTCAAAGAAGCCAACCAAATTCATTAGGAAAGAACTTCCCTTGAAAATGTCGAACAGCTGAAGGTAAAGTCTAATGAGACTTTTGCTGTAGTTTATGAGGTCATTTAAAATGCATTCAGTCGATTTACAGATGATACTTGTCAGACTCTTGGATCTATAATTCCCAGGCTCACTGGTATTATCACCCTTATAGAGGTGCATCACTTTTGCAGTATGCCAAATGTTAGGGATAAAATCTGTAGCTGAACCAAGATTAAATATTTTGTGGAGGTGGTCCTGTTTAGGGTAATCTACACTTCTATGAGTGAAGATTATATGTCTCTCAGAATCTGCCAAGAGTTTACATGGCCCTTAACAAATATAGAAATGCCGACAAAGTTGCCATAGGGGCCTGAAGGCATAGTAGGTGCAAAAGACAAGTATGAAGAGTGTGTTTTTATTACATTTAAACCAAGCCTCAGTAATTACACAAATATGGATGTGTTCCAAATCTAGGAGACCCCCAGGATTGGGCAGTTTGTTATTGAGACATCAGCCTTTGAGAAGCGTCACCTTAGTGTGATCCAGTGGTGGATTATATATGTTTCCAACAATGGAACATGCATTAGCTAGACTCTGCCTTAAAATGCACTATGTGGGACAGCAAAGACTTTAGCCAATATACAGAAGCCTTGGAATGAGAGGTGCAAGACATCCTTTGTGAAGCAAGTTGGATTGTCAAACATTTCATCACATGCTGATGCATACTGGATCCCACTGGAGTGTCACCAACTATTTAACCGTTTGTTGATGCCAGCTGTTTTCTCTTTTTATCTTGCTATCATTCTTGGAGAAGGAAGGAATAGCTCAGGATCAGTGTCTTTCCTGTATTTATCACATGTGTGGATAGCTCTGATATGTCTCTCTCTGACTGTTCCTCGGGGTTTTACATCCCTAATCATCCACTCCCACATGGACCATCATTTCGTAGTCATATTTGCCAGATAAAGGGTCTTTAGAGTGACATGAAAGATTATTGTGTTTGATAGATAACTCGGTTAGCCTATCTTTGCCCAGCCTTGTAAGTGGAGAATCTGTGTGGCTAACTATAGAGTCACCTATCACTGAGACTTGATCATTAGTGCAGATGTTTAGATATGAAGTGATTTACAGTATTACAACATCAAGGCTAGTCTAAAGACCTCAGAAGAAATTGCTTCTAGCCATTATCCAATAGACACTGCTCCTTATTGATTTAATTGTATTTATAAAATTATCTAGATTGTTAGCCAGTCTCCTATCAGCAAATAACAGATCCCCTTTCCAGCCTTCTTGATAGTGAAAATATTCTCTCACTACTTTTTTTTTATATTTTCTAAGTCTACCAAGTCTACCAACAACAGATTATAGCTTGCATTTCTCATATGCCTCAAAAAGAAATACTCAGAGTACATTTTCTCCCCTCACTCTTCAAACATGCCTTCATATTCTACATAGTCAGCAACAACTGCATAGCCCAGACTATAAGGATAATCTGGATATTCTTTCATGAAAAGCAAAATGTTATACTTAGATGTATTAAAATCTGCTGTATTTATTTCAGACCAGTTAAACAGATTATCTATATAACGTTTCCTGAGAAACCCCATGCTTAATCGTCATTGAATCTGAATTGTGATCCTTTATGTGTACTCTACCAATTCTTCTTGTTAACTATTTCACTATATAATGATATATATTCATTAAAAGCCCAGTTTTCAAAAGCATGTAAAACTGCCAGATGGACTAATAATAAATACTCTTTTTAAACTTTTCCCAATCAAACTAGTTAAACAATAGGTTTACATTAACCAATCCATATGAGGAATTCTCTTTATGTATCAGGATGAACTGATGCCATTTTCAGTGCTTTGGGACTTCACTTGATAACAAAGACTGTTGAAAGAGTAAAGTTAAAGAGCCTAGCAAGCTTTCACATAATGTCTTATCAGTCTGACCTGCTTCTGGGGGGTCTATCTTTCTTTACTACATTTATTGTTTTACTAACCAAGTTCTTTGTTACTGTAGGGTATTCAGAGAGTTTATTCCTCAATTCATAATTTATTTCCCATAGTCCCTGTTAATTTCCACCAGTTTTTTTACATATTCTGGAAGGTATTTCACTATTAAACTAGCAGTAATAATATGATCTCCATCAGAAATCTGAATTTCACTAAGACCCTTGTGACTCCTGTTATCCCATTATATTCACTTAACCTATGTTCATAACTTCTTTTTGCACATCTTTTTATTTTCCACATTTTTTAGCAAAACACCAACTTTATTGAATTAATTATCTTTGCATCCATTGCAATCTTCATGCATGGTACACCATTTCTCTTGGCAGTTGGCCTGTAGATCCATATTACTTATTTAATCTCCCCCCTCAACAACTGAGAATTGGACACAACCCATTCATTTACATTTGTTCTGATTAGCAATTTTTACAGCTTCTTATTAATACTGTAAACTATAATGTTACATTCAGGTGACCACCTACTGTTTATTTAATGCTCTATGAATGTACTAATATTTATACTACTTTAGTTACTTGCTTAATTCCCATTCTAATGCATTCTGCACCATTATCAGTATGTTTGATAATCACCTGTATTATTATTGCTCAGTTAAACTTCCTGTTTATAAAACTATTTATACATTTATTTAACTATGTTAGATACCCCTCCCCTGAAAGCCTACCTTTCTCTGTCGCAGCCATCTCCAGAAAATATTCTCATTAGTAGATTCCTTATTCTTCAATCCCCTGATCCATTAGTAAGCTCTGTGTGTGTCCTTGACAAACCTTCCATCAGTCCTGCTCATCATAATCTGGCCTCTTTGACAATTATGTAGAAGTGTAATTATTCATTCTGTGTGTTTCTACTAAATGCATTCCTGGATTTTTCCCCATTTCCTCTCATAATCTTTTCTTTTCAACAACCTTTCTAGTTCCTCTACCTGGTTCATCTTGTTTTTAACTTCTTCCCTTGCTGTGGCTACTAATTTCTTCCATCTTCTTAAAATACCTTTTTTTGGTAAAAGTCATTAGTAAACCTGATAGCTCTTTGTCATTCTCCTCCATATCCTTATGATAACATATATCATTTCTTGGTGATATTATCCAGTCTGTGATAGATCTGGTGTATTATGTGCTTTAATTACTCCCTAAAATTGCTTAACTACTAGCAGGACCTGAAAGTATACATACAAATCCTATTTTCTTTCCTGCACTTCCAACGTATGTCATTTGTGCTTGAGTACATCGTTATCAGTCTTATCAGCAATATAAAAATATTTGTAAAGGCACTTCCATGTGAATATTTAAATTTCCTTACTTTGGGAACATATATCTGTAGTGCTAATACTGCCTTCCATTCCCCCCACTCTGTTTATTTTCTCTTCCACCCCTGTTTCTCATTTTTCTTTCTGTTTTCTGTTAACCCCTTCTACTTCATCTTGGAGTCATCTTCTTGCCTTCCCTATCATTCTGTTTGTTTTCCTCCCTTGCTGTCTTCTAATGTCTGTTGCTGTTATTATCTCTGGAGCTCCACCTTCCTCAGTCAGACTGTCTCTTATCTTATTCCACCTACTAATGACAGTTTGATACTCCAGCTCCAATTTTGCTTACAACTGATATCCATCTCTTATTTCTCTCCATGTCTTAGATGTCTCTGCTATCATTATCTGTGTTCAAAAGCAAGCCTTTAACTGTTTATTCCTTAATCTCCATAGCACGGAATGTTTTTCTTCATTTTCTCAGCTCCCACCATTGATATAATTCTGTTCTTCATTTAACATGCTTTACCAGCGTCAGTGCCTTTTCCAATAAATTCTGCCTTTGTGTTATGTAGCCGAGAAATGTAGCATTTTGTTTTACCATCAGACTTTTCAGTGAGCGGTTTGCTTTTATTCCTTACATATTTATTGACTGATTTGATCTTCTTGGTGTCCACAAAATTGTCAGGATGTCACCAGCACCACAGTTCAAACCCATCAACTTTCTGCCATGCAGCCTTCTTTACAGTTCAGATCTCACAGCCATATGCTATTATGGGGGAAAATATAGTTTTTGACTATATAGAGCCAAGTGGACAAAGTGGTCTTTCCTGTTTAATAACATATCCAAATTTGTCACAGTTTCCTCACAAGAAGAAGCTTTCAGTTTAAAGGCTGCAGTCACAATCTGCACAGATCTGTGAGCCAAAGGAAATAAAATCTGTAACTGGCCCCATATGCCATATACTCAGTTTTATTATATTTATTTTGTGCAGCTGACCAATGTTTATACTTTCTGTCTTCACTTGTGTTCCATCAATAGATTCTTCAAATTAACATTAATCCAGGTGTACATTAAGCAACAAGTATTTTTTTTTTTTTTTTAATTTGCCCAGATTGTTATTTACTGAGTTGTACAGTAAGAGAACACAGAGTTAGCTATTTTTGTTTACCTTTTATCCAGTTGCTGTAGTGCTGGGCATCTTTTTTGTTTTCCAGTTTTCCCTTTGTATTTGTTATACTTTTGCAATCTTTACTTCTGCCATCTTGAAATCTGATTGATTTTCTTTCTTTATTTATTGACAATGGGCATTTTATTTTTGCTGGTTTACCCTTATGAAATATCTGCTAATACTACACATTTATATTTCTCAACTTGGTCTTAGTTTGTTTTGTAGGGGTTTTGGGGGATGTTTCAGCCTTTTCACTTACTTATCTTTCAGTGTCTGTTTCCCAGATGTGTAGACATCTTGATATCATTCAAAGAAATGGCACCGGATGCCACAAGTGGACCACTGTAGTTACTCTTGCATGTACTGCCCTTGTAGAGGTTAGGTTGACAAATCTTCCGGTTGGGGTGAAAGGGTATATTTAATTGTACCCATCTGTTCTTCTTTATGTAGTCATAATTTCTGATGAACATTACATCCTAGTTGGGAAACATGCTTTCCTTTGGTCCCATGTAGAACAATGTAGGCAAATGCAAGATCTATTCTTAACTGCCTGAGATTATCTCCAAATTCTGGCTTGATGTTAACTTTGCATTTCTAATACAGTGGTGACTGGCCATGAATTTTGATCCTTGTCTATTGGTGGCAATCACAGCAGTGTCTCTATTATTACTCTAGACCACCACCATAGACAGCTGAGTTTGGTATCAGGATTATCAACTGCTTTGATTATGCAATCAGTACAGGAATAAACTGTACACTTGTCTTTACCTACTGTCCAACCAGTTATGTGAGGGTTTTCCTGTAGGATATTACTATTTTATTTCTTTGACTCTACACTATGTCACTAGAATCTTTTGATTCTTACAGGTTTTAAGTATCATAAGGTTCGTCTGACTGACCTTCAAGAAGCTTGATGAACATAACCTCATGTTTGTTTTCTATTTTCTTTACACATACAAAAGCTGTTTTTGAAGAGATTTAATGATTGATTTCTTACTGAAAATGGAAGCATATTTCATAGTCATGGAAGATGCTGTACAATGAAATTGACATTTATTGATATTTATTTTTAGCATTAGATTCACCGGCTTCATTTTAACTCACTCAGTGGTGCATTCCAAGTACAGACTTTCAAAAATAATCCAAGTAGACATTCCTTCATAGATCAGACAGAGGTCATCTAATAATAACTTGCATACCTCTCAACTCTACCTGATTTTGAGGAACTTCACTGATTTTACATGATAATTTTACACCATTTGCTCATATTTGTTTTAATTTTCTAGTAAAACCACTGAGGTTTAAAGCCAGTCAGTAATGCCAGACATTACAGATATTAAAAATTCATGTGTCTTACTGATTAGAACATTTATATTGATGCTAAACTTATTATATTAACTGTTTTGGTAAATTAGAGTAATATTTAAAAATTGTTGCTGAATTTGGGCATTTGTTCCCGCATTATTTTTTTAATTTTATTTTATTCCTGATTCTTGTGTAAAGATTGTTAAGGCTATGAGTTGTAAATGAACTATTTCAGTTGTCTAATGTTTCATTCCCTTAGCCTCCTTTGTCCTACTGTGTGACTCTCTTGAGTCACTTCATAGAGCCATAGAATCATAGAAAATACAAAGCAATTGGGCCCTGGTGCTGTTTATGCATTGCCAGTACCTTACCTCCTTTTTCAAGTAACAACAGGCCAGTAATACCAGTGGTGAATTTTTGGGTACCCATGCAACTATCTGATTCCTGTTTGAAGGAAGAAAGCATGTTACACTACTTGATTTAGAGTGGATGTTTGTTACAGAGAAGGGGTAAGCATTGTGATTAAAATCTGCATCGCCAATTATGTGCTGAAGCAGGTTCAGCTCTCTGATTCTTCTATTTGATGCACTGTTTGATTTGTGGAGAAATAACAGGACTTGGACTACTGGATATCTAATGACATGAAAGGTAAAGCACAGATCGTACCTAAGGCCTCTATAGGACACTGAGTAAAGGAACAGTGCTTCCAGGTTCTGTTGGCAGATCTTGCCTTTTAAGCCTGTGACTTTTTTTTCCAGTTGCTTGGTATGCCTAGTAGGATATTTCCCAAAAGGGGCATTGTATCTGATTCTAAGTCTGATCAATGCAGAATATGGGGGGGGGACGGACTTCCTTGGATCTACATGAAAGTATCTTTTGCAGTCAGCTGTACCAGGTAAAAAGATTTCATAACCACTGTTACAACAAGAAGGGGAAAGGCAAGGGAGTTGTCTACTCATGACCCAAACTTTGTTTTGAAGTAGGGTGTTGTCTGTACTATAAGATGGATAAATGGACTGTTTATCACTTTCAATGATTTTACACTTTTGAACATTTAGTTTAACACATTTTGTGACCACTAATTGACAAATGGGAGTTCCAGCTGGAGATTGTGTTAGAGCTGGACTTGAGGATGACACCAAGTTTGCAGTTGTCTACAAACTAGTCTGGTCAGAGATCCCCATTTATGATTTCTTGATCTGCAAAGTAGTTGACAAAAAGTAGGGGTTCTAGAACAGAACGTTGCAGAACATCACTCATCAACTTCATGTTTCCTGAGGACACACCTGCCATCCACACTATATTAGGTCTAAACAATTTGTTATTCACCTAACTATGTAGGGGTCAATTTGGAGCTCATTCAGCTACGTTAGTAAGTTTTCATGTGATGTCAAAAGCCTTAGTCAGGTCAAGATATGCTGTATGGACAGAATGTCCACTGTCCATGGCTTGTATTAATGTCTCGAAGAAGATGATCAGATTAATTAGACAGGACCTACACTTAACAAATCCAAACTGCTGTGGAGAGTCAAGCCTTATAGGATTCCTGATGCCAGCTATGATACTTTCCATGTTTTTGCAGATGACGCTAGTCATTCTAATATGTCTGAAGTTTCCAGGGTTGGTGATGGATCCACCTTTCTGAAGTGGAATCACAACAGCTGTGCATCATCCTTCAGGTTTAAAGCCTGTGACTAAGCTCAGTGGCTTAAACAGACATTGCTTCAGGACAATTAGAAAACTAGGTTAAGCTCCTCAGTGGTCTCGTGGATTGCATATTACATGTCAAAGGTACCAATGAACCAAATGCACCTTTTTAAGTTATTTTTTTTTTTGTTTTGTTTTTTGTTTTTGTTTTAAGGCTACAAAATGCAGCATTTCATTCATTGCTGGGGCAGATCATTGAAGTATACAGAGGTACAGTGCTCTCCCTGAACTGAGCAGACATGACCTTAGAATTAAATGTGCTTTAAAATATACTTTTCTAGACTAGGTACATACATAATGGTCAAAGTTAAAATTGTGTATCATTGTGATTAGGTCTTTAAAGTGTGTACCTTTTTATCACGTATTTGAAGTCTTTAAAGTGTACATGTTTATCATGTATTTGAAGTCATAACATATGCAACCAAGTGTCAAGAAGCTAAATTTAGAAATATTAAAGATTAAGCCACTAATGCAAAACCAGATGATTTTTTTGTCTGTTCGTTTTATAGATATTTTATTAAAGTCATTATGTTAACTAAGTTTAAAGTCATCAGGATATTTGGTTAACTATAGCCCATTTTCTACTTAAATATCTGAGAAGATTAGTAATCAGTATGGAGGCTTGTGGACCACCACTGATAACCCCTATCGAGACAAATAAGTCCCCTGCCCCCCCGACACACACACACACACACACACACACACACACACACACACACACACACACCTATCTTCTGTTCTGGTTCTTTACCCTTTGAATTGAGCATGGAATGAAATTGTATACTTTTGCCAGTTATTTAGTTATTTGAAATAGTGTCAAAATCCTTAACAAAATTAAGATAAGTATGCATTGTCAGGCATCAAGTATAACTGTTACCTCTTCAAAGAATGCAACAAGACTCAACAAGCAAGATCTTGCTTTTAACAAACCCATACTGTCCACTATCCAAAAGGAGTGGATCTGTTGTGTCTTTCCTGATAATCTACATTATGACTGTCTTTAAGATTTTGCATAAAATATTGTTCGGGTTGATGGGTCCAATTTTGTCTGAGTCATATGCACTTCCTCCCCCTTTTGTGAATTTGTACCATTACAGCCTGTTGCCATGAGTCACTTGCTAACATTCCTTGTTGAACTTGATTGATAAGCATTTAAGTAGATTTTCTATGACTATCTTAAGTAACAACCTGCTATGCTGTATAGTGTCATGGAATTTGAGGCTTTAATTTTATTTGGGCCAGTAGTTACCATGTCCATAGTTATGTATGTGATGTTTTCCTCATTCCCATTTATAAGCTTTGATGTCCATAAACTCAACTCTTACAATATCATGCCAAAATACTTGAATACCTGAAGATCAAACTATAAAAAAATGCAGGGGACACCTGCTCTTGGAGGGGGCAAGCCCACCCTGCATGACCCATGTGGAGGGGTGTGACCCCCATACCCCCAGCTACTTAAATATTCTAACTCCAAGAACATAGGATTGTGGAGAAATGACCAATACACTGGTAGTCACTGTGCCATGATCTTCTCAGTCCAGATCCTGCATTTTTTACTCGATCTTGAGTATGTGGATATTTGACCTTGTAAAGGGAAACTGTTTTTCCTTTGTCTCAATAGCCCTCTGACATATTTCTTTGTTTGTTGTCTGAACTTTGCACATTTTCTTTCTGTTAGCAAATTCACCGTATCCGTTGACTGAGTATTTACTTCAGTATTTATTGGTAACATATTGCATTCGCAATTTTCCCTTTCATTTTTATGATGTAATTAACAAACAGAATATCTTATTGCTGACTCTACTCTTGAGTTTACGCTGAGTTCTTGGTTTTTCCTGTAAGATTTCATAAGACAAGTAAGAAGCTTCTGCACTTAATTTAATCTACAGTTGTATTTATAACCAAGTTTATTTCTGAAAACTGCTGGTAACTCTTTTTTTATTATTAATGAATTAATTTATATGATGGAAGCATTAAAGTTTTTTTCTAATTATTACACCTTCAACTCAGCATTGTGCCATGCTCTAGACTTGCATTTTCATCTGGTTGTAAGGACCTTTGTCTTGGTGGTAGAACTTGCCCTTTGATTACTATCTACCTCACTTTGCTGATGAGCTGTTTCAACCTAATGATGCTGATAGGATATTGCACTATGAGCAGAATTTTTTCCAGTATTTTCTTTCTATATCTACGTCTTCTGGCTTCAGGTGCAGGAACTGTAGATGCATTCATTTTCAACTGTAGTAAATAATATGTGGTCGCAGATCTTCGGAGGTCATTTCAGGCATATCCTACTTCCTTTATGCATCACAAAACATGGTTTGATCCTGAGTTTTATTTTTCGGAAGTAGAAAAGATAAAGGGTGAAATGCTAATGGAGGTAAGTAGGCATACCGAGTAGCAGGCATGAACATTATGTTTGTTACCATCATAATAAGAAAGCATTCTTATTCAGGGAGATCTTACCTTTGCAACCTGGCCTGTTATTTATTCCACAAACATTTGCATCACAGTGATGTGAGGAAGTGTGTTGTTTTTTTAACTGACAAGGGTCACCACTCCTAGGTCAATGCTGCCTCCCAATTTGACCATGGATTCTGACTATCTAGAGACAGGGAAAAGCTCCTCATTACAATGATCGTATATCTGTAATCCTGTGCATTTGTACAACAATCTGCAGCCTTGACCTGTGTCTTCCTAGGCTGGTCAGAGCCTGCCTGGATGCACTGGGCCCAATTATTTATCAGATTTCAGAATGCTTATTGGAGCTGGACATCTTTTCATCTATTCTATACATTAGTTAACCAGGTAATGCCACTGGACACGTGCCCCTTTTCAGAGGCATCTGGTGAGCACTGCCTGTGCCTGTGAGAGTCTCAAGGTAGGCAGATGAAGGTGGCAAGAATCAGTCCTTGTACCCCGAGCTGTAAGAAACATCTCATTAACAACTCCTTTGTGCTGACTTCCCTCTATTCATATCCCCTAAAAAACTCCTATGAACTCCTTTTGTCTTGATAATTTCTATCGCAACTCTAATGTACCCTTTCTCAGGAACGTTATTGAGAAGATATTATACGACTACCTGGAGTCATGCTTAACAATGAAGCTCATCCCCTATCTCAATAGTTTTCAGACTCACCATAGTATTCTCAATGCTTTTGTTAGGGTGATTAATAATTATTTTTGACAAAAGATGGTATTTTTAATCTTTACTGGGCTTACATGGTCTTACTACATAGGATCATAGGACCATTTATTTATTTAATATCACTTTACTGGGAAGTATGATTTGACAGTAACCACTTACATGCATACATACACATACATCAAACATTGGCATTAATGCCCTTCTACTCTGCCAATATACAAACACTTGTTCCCATAATAAGTGTCCAGACTGTTCTTAAAATATATAAACAAGTGCTTGCTTTAATGTTATTTAGTAGTCTGTTCCATGCATCAGCTGCTCTCTCTGAGAACTAATTAATACACTCCTAATTAATATATATAATCTTCTTCATAAGTTGTCTGATGATTCTGTACTACTTTTTGATAACCCTAAACAATCCCAGAGGTAGCTGTCGCTAAATACCTTATATACCTGAAAAAGTCTCCTCTTAAATATCTATATGAGACACTGTACATGGTCAGATATTTTAGTCTTTCATGATAACTTAAATGTTCACATCTGTGGATGCCCTTGGTATATTTCCCTTGTACACTTTCCAGTTTACTTATGCTTGTTTTCTTATAAGGTTTCCATATTGTTATTCCATACTTAACTTTGGGTCTATTGTAACTAACAAACAATGACTTCATCCTGATTAATTTCTTAGACCTTGTAAATCTTTTTATACAACCTATAGTTCTATAACTGTCATTTAACAATTGGTTGATATGATTAGAAAAACTCAAAGCTGAATATAACCATATACCCAGGTCCTTAAATAAGTCTACAGTTTCAATCACTGCGTGCTATATTAAATATTCACCTTTCAATTCATGTCTCCCAAATCTCATATTCTTAGTTTTTGGTGTATTTATCAGCATATTATTCTCCTGTGGCCAAATGGCCAATTTAGTCAAGGTATTTTGCAGGCATGCCCTGTCTGTGACACATGTAATCAGTTTACAGTCATCTATACAGGATGTAGAGCATGTCAAATGGAAACGATAGATCTAAAAGATACAATCTAAAGAAACATGGGCCTATGATCGACCCTATGGTACATCCTTACTGTAACCAAGAATTTCACCTGTTCAATTGCTGTATCATGCTTGCCATGTCCTATTTGTAAGCCATGCAGCTGTCCATCTTATCAAGAATACATCAATACCTAGTTGTTTTAATTTATTGATCAATATTTTGTGTATGACTTTGTCAAATGCTGAAGTTAAATCTATATAAATTACATCACAGCACAACTTTTCATTCATAGCTGTTATTAAATTGCTATAGAACATCATGTTTCAGGTGGTAATATAACTAATTTCAACATATGTATGCTGATATATGGTTTCAAGTCTCAACCTTTCCAGTTCTGACAATAACTTATCCAATATTACTATCACTGTTATTTTTCCACAACATGAAATTAGGCTTGAGGGTTTGTTTGACTCAGGGTTTGTCCGTCTCTCCTTTCCCATAAATACAGGTTTAGTAAATGCATGTTTTCAGACTTTTGGAATTTCCTCATATTTATACAATGTAGTAAATCATAGATATAATAGTATTGTTAAGTTCTTCTTGAAGTATTCTCAGGTCATTATTACTAATTCTGTCTTCAACCTGTGCTTTGTTTGGATCCAGTTTGCATAGTTTTTTTTTTCAATATAATCTAATTTGATTTCAGTATCTGAAGTTACCTGGATGTTACTAAGGCAACGTATCACCCCCTTTGTGGAGCCAAACTGTTTTGCATAAAATTTTGGGAAATATATCTATAGTCTATTGTGTCTGAGAATAAATTTTAGAATCTACACACAATTTATCGATTTGTATGTCTTTAGTCCTTCCACATCTTATATAACCATAAAATTGTTTCCTATTATGGCTCAGTATCTTTATGTAAATTTTCTGCTGAGCACACTATGCTTAATTTGTTTATCCAGCTTGTTTATTTCACTTTTCAAAGATGTAGTTTGACCTGCTTTCTGTTTCTAATATTTTTTGTCTCTTACCTTAATCAAGTGTCTTGTTCTTATGGAAAGATATCCTCCTGACATTGTGTGCCTTGATCCTGATGTTAAAGATTTTTTTTTTTGTATTTGACTTTGGTGGTCTATATAGTCCAACAATTGTTATGTCTTCCACAGTTGTCTTTATTGTCACAGTTACACAAACAATACTAATGGTGTTGTAATTGAACATGTAATAATCACAGATCTCATAACTATCTTTAATCCCTATCATAACACCCCCACCTGATTTTTGGTTAGAATGTCTGATACAGTAAAAACATTTATACCATGACAGAACTGGTTTCCAGTCATTGTTTTTTAACCATGTTTTACAAACAATAACAACATCAATTATGTGGGAATATAGCACATTTTCCCATAATAAAACTATATTATTAATGTTCCTAGCATTAACAACCATCAGAAATACATCATCTTTGAGTTGCTATCTGTGAACTGTTAAATTTTTGACCTGGCAAAAATCCTGCCTTGAGTTTACCAAATATTGCAAAATATCTGCTGCAAAAATTCTCTTCCCTGATCTTAACAAGTGCACACACTATCTTGTCTGAACACATGAGCCAAAATTAGGCTCGGAAGCACTACATATTTCAAAACAGGACATTTTTTTCATGTAGATATTTACACAAAATATATTTTCATTCACAGTTACCTGACTCTCTTTTCTATATGTGATTTTTTAAAAATACATCCTTACACATATACAAGCTATACTAGGAGGTCTGTAAGTTCCCTACTAACAGTCAGAGAGTCCTTGGACATGAGATCATTAGTACTTACATGAATAAAAACAGATCTGTGCTTCTTATATTATGGCATTCTAAGGCTTGTCTCACATCCTTTCATTTTGTTCCTGACAAGCAAAACACTATTTGATGTTTATTATCTTCTCGGCAAATGTAAGTATCAGATGTTCTTCGTGTTTCACTGTTGCAGTCATCACACTTGGGTTATCTGCCTGCAGGTAGCCCTCAGTCAGACCGAATACCAGAGTCTTGGGATTTTTGCATCGGATGCTGTCGCTTCTTCCATGACGTCAGGTTTTCAGGGGTATAAAACAGGCAGTCGATGCCATTACATCAGTCTTTCTTGCCGAGAAGGAGCCTGAAGCAGAAGCAGTTTGGAAGTGCCGGTCGGCTGCTACCTGAAATTTTCATTTTTCAAGTTTCAAACCTGAAGTCTTCTAAAGCTAAGTACCCCGTTGGGGATTCTTTTTTCTTGCTTTAACCAATGTGAGAAAAAGTTAACAATTGTCTTGCCTGTGGAAAGCAAATACCTCACAGAGATTTTCATTCTTACTGTGTCACCTGTTTAGGCCCAGACCACGACGTCCCTTGCTGTCAGTTTTGTGCCTTGTTTAATGCCTGAACCATTCGTCATCAGGCTATTTTTGTCACTAAATTCTTTCGCTCTTGCTCTCAGTATTCCGAAATGGCTTAGATAAGCCATCCGACTAATGATCTTCCAAAAAAACATAAAGATAAAGACAGAGACAGACTGTATAGGTCCAAAACTACCGACGACGCTTCCTTTAAGCTAGTCACCAGTCCACTGGTACTTAGTAAGGCACCTTTGCAACCCCTGATGCCCACTTCTACAGATTTGCAGGCCTCTGCTGAGACCCATTCGGAGTCCGGTATGCCGCAAGATGCTTCTTTGACTGTGGAACCTGCGGATGTCTCTACCTTGGATGGGTCCAGAGCCGCTGTGCAGGCACCGGCTTCTGAGGTTGTATTCTGACCAACCGATGTTTGCATTAAACCGACAACTTCGTTTTCAGCTAAAACTACTGAGTTTCTCAGGCCCAGAGTACACACTATGCCTAGAAAACTGACGACCAAAGCGCATGCTCAAGCTCCCATGCCACAAAAACAAATGCTTAGAATGGCTGAAGGCCTTTATCACCTTAATTAGGGGAAACCAGCCTTCCCCTGCTAAGAGACAAAGAATTGAGTTTCTTTCTGATTCTACAGACCAGGAGTCCGATGACTCTGACCCTTTACTAGGACATTCCCTTATCAACCTTTGAGGATTCAGATGCAGAGGAATCCATTCCCTCTGCCTCCCCTCCAGAGGATTTTTCTTTTGGTGAAACCTTGCATGCTTTAAGAGAGCATTTCCGCTGGGAATGCCAGGGCTATCCTCAGTCCAAAAAGAGACTCAGAGAATTTTTAGAGTTGCCTCAGCACAGGCTTCTAGCTCTAGCCCCTGTCCTGGATGTTGTAGATGATGTCTTCATGGAATCTAGTCTTACTCCAGACACTTTACAACCGGCCCCTAGAAAACCTGACAGTTACTACAGAGTACCTGATTCTCACAAATTTATCTTTAAGAATCCTATTGCATATCCAGAGACCATTTCCCAGGGACCTAGAGATATTAAGGCTACTACAGCCAAAAACCCTACTCCTTCAGTCAGGGATTCCAGAGCTTTAGACAGATGGGGTAAGAAGGTATATACCTCTGCAACTCTTGCCATCAGGGCATTGAATTCTCAGTTTCACATGTTGAAGTACCAGCAACATATTATGGAACTAATTAAACAAAAATGATGTTATTTCCAGACTGTGCAGAAAATAAAGATTTACAAGATCTAATGCATTCTGCAAACCAAGTGAGTAAGCATACTTTGCAGTGTGGCTTTGATGCCCTAGAAGCATCTTTCAGGGCTGCAGTCACCGGGTCTGTACTGAGAAGGCATGCTTGGCTGAAGGAACAAACCTTGCCAGACCATGTCAAATTAAAATTAATAGATGCTCCTTTAAATCAGGACCATTTGTTTGGCACCAAAGCAGAAGAGGTTCTTAAAAAGATGGAAGAAAAAGCTAAATCTATGCATACTGTTAAAGAATTCTTACAAGTGCAGCCACCTAGCTTCAGTAAGCATGGGCCTTCTAAAAACTGGTACTTCCCAGCCCCTTCCAGGCCTTCTCAGTCCAAAAACAGGGGAACCAGACCACCAAGACTACAGTCTCAGAGTATGCAGAAATCTAAACAATGGAGTGTTCCCACCTCCAAAACAGGGAGTAGTAAGCCACCCCCTTATGGAAAAAGTTCACAATGACTTTACAATTATCCTTCCCAGCCCTGCCCAACTACTTGTGCCCTTAGGAGGAAAATTTCCCCTTCATACCAAAAACTGGATGTCCATTACTCAGGACCAATGGGTTCAAAACATTGTATCCCAGGGGTACAGATTCTACTTCCATTCACTGCCGACCCCAAGTAGGTTTCCAGACCTTCCTCCAAACCAGTGGGCAGAGGCTCAAAAGCAAGTACTTTCCCTGCTCAATATCAGGGAAATTCAACCTGTTCCACTACAACAAAGGGGACAGGGTTTCTACCCCAGACTGTTCCTGGTGCCCAGGAAAGAGGGCTCTTGGTGCCCTATCCTGGATCTATCAATTCTCAATACTTTTCTGGTGGTCCCAAAATTCAAAATGCTTACCCTGCAACAGTTTCTCCCTATGCTAGCCAAGGATGCCTGGTTAGTCAACCTAGACTTAAAAGAAGCTTATCTGCACATTCCCGTAAAGGAGTCTTGCAGGAAATATCTAAGCTTCAGGGCAGGCTCTCTGCACTATCAGGTCTCTGCACATCCCTTTGGCTTATCTACTGCGCCCAAAGTATTCACAAAGTGCCTGGCTCCAGCCATTTCATACTGCAGGCAGAGAAATATCTAAATTTTCCCATACTTGGACGATTGCTTGATTCAGGCGGACTGTCAGGTATTGCTACTTCAGCAACTGACATTTGTAAAAAGACTCCTATCTTCATTGGGGAACACCATCAACGAAAAGAAATCAGAACTGGTGCCCAGTCAAAAAATTGTATTCCTGGGAGCATGCTTGAACACAACTTCCCAGATGGCATTTCTCACTCCAGAAAAACAGGTCTATTTGAACAACTACTTCAAACAAATGGCCACCAAAACCCAGCTATCTGCAAGAAAAATACTGCAAGCCCTAGGGTTCATGGCCTCATGCATTCTGCTAATTCCATATGCAAGACTGCATATGAGGAAACTTCAATGGTACTTAAAATGTATTTGGTGCCAACATTCTCAGGACCTGGAAACAGTCATTCCTATCATACCTTGTCTAAGGGCAGAGTTCCTTTGGTGGGCAGAAGCATGCAACCACAACACGAGACTGCCTTTTACTCAACCCCTCGCCATCCAAATCCTGACTACAGATGCATCAGACTATGCATGGGGGGGGGGGGGGCTCACATGGCAGGCAAATGCATTCAGGGCAAGTTGAGCCCAGGACAAATCCTTCTGCACATCAATCAAAAAGAGATGTTAGCTGTACAGTATGCACTGACAGCCTTCAAATACCTAATCCTTCCAAAACAGACAACACCACAGTTATGTGGTACATAAACAAGCAGGGGGGAACCCATTCTTACCTGCTGTGCAGGTTAGCCATGGCCCTGTGGAACACAGCCTTGAGCAACCAAGTGCATCTACAAGCTCAATTCCTGCCAGGCAAACAGAATTCACTGGCAGACGACTTAAGCAGAAATCTCCTGGAGCCACATGAGTGGAAATTGGAGCCCAACACATTCAACCGCCCGAGAACCACCAGTTAAGCAAATTTTGCACCAGGAACCCTCACAGCAGGGCCTAGAAGGTGGATGCCTTATCCTTCAAATGGGAAAACCTCTCAGTTTATACCTTTCCACCTCTGCCCCTCCTCTCAAAGGTACTACTGAAGATCAGACAGGACAGCCCAAGGGCAATTCTTATTGCTCCAGACTGGCCATGCCAGCACTGGTACCCACTCTTACGCAGTCTGACAACAGTGCCACCCTGGCACCTTCATCAGACACGTTCCCTGCTGTCTCAGCAGGAGGGACAGATTTTGCATCCACAGCTGCAAACCCTAAACCTTGCAGCCTGGCTTAACCCCTGAATACTCCACCAGCAACCCTCAGCAAACAGGTGCTGGACGTCATTCTTGAGGCCAGAAGGCCTAGTACTAGGAAATCCTATGTTGAAAAGTGGAAAAAATATTGTTCTTGGAATCAGTCTCAAGGAAAGGACACAGCTGTGCCCTCCTTACCTCAAATCCTTAATTACCTAGCAGAGCTACTCCACAGGGGTCTATCCTTCTCCTCCATTAAGATTCATGCCTCTGCCATCTCAGCACATTATAATACTGAGCCACCTCTATTCTCTCACCCTCTCATCAAACAGTTCCTGAGAGGGGCTAACAATTTAAGGCCCCCTAGGAGAGCACCCACCCCTGCCTGGGACCTTAACTTTGTTCTGGAAAAGCTCACGCTTCTCCCTTTTGAACCTGCGGCTTCAGTAGAGTTAAACTTTCTTTCTTGGAAAATAGCCTTGCTTTTAGCCATTACCTCAGCTAGAAGAGTGTTTGCGTTACAGGTACTAATGGCTGTGGAACCCTTCATTATTTTCCATGCTAATAGGGTTTCCCTCAAAACTAACCCGTCCTTTATGCCTAAGGTGGTGTCCAATGTGGCTCAAAACCAAGCCGTCCATTTGCCAACCTTCTTGCCTAATCCTCAGAATAAAGCAAAAAGGATCCTGCACTCCTTGGACGTGCACAGACAGCTCAGGTTCTACCTTGACAGGACTAAACCTTTCAGAAAATCTGACCAGCTGCTAGTCAGCTTTGCTACAGGGGCAGAGGCCAAGGCCATTTCAAAGCAAACCATTTCCAAATGGATAGCACACTGCATCCATTTCTACTACAAGCACCATGGAAAACCTACCCCACAAGGGGATTAGAACACATTCCACTAGGGCTACTTCCACCTCTACAGCATTTCTCAGGGGAGTCCCTAACTGGAACTTTCTGGAAGCTGCAACCTGGAGTTCTGTACACACCTTCACCAAGCATTACCACTTACCTATTTTTTCTAAATCCAGAGCTGGATTTGCTACAGCAGACTTACAGAGCCTGCTAGCCAGCCCTAACTCCTCTTGACTGCCTCCACCCTTCCTCAGCTTTGGGGATCAACCCAGGTGTGATGACTTGAACAGTGAAACACGAAGAATATAGTACAATTGTGTACACTTACCATAACTGTAGATGTTCGAGTGTATTCTCTGTTGCAGTGCTGGTTTCCCTCCCTCCTGCCCCCTGTTTTTCTCTATCCTTTCTACTTATCCTCTATATGGCCATTTCTTATGGCAGTGGTATTTACATTTTACTGGTGGTGTTCCACACCATATACTAGCTTCCTATTTGGGGGCCCCCTGACATCTGGGGCAAGAAAAACTGATGTAATGGCGTCGGCAGCCTGTTTTATACCCCTAACAACTTGGCGTCATGGAAGAAGTGACAGCATCTGACGCAGAAATCCCAAGACTCTGGTATTCGGGCTGACTGAGGGCTATCTGCAGGCAGATAGCCCAAGTGTGATGACTGCAACAGTGAATACACTCGAACATCTACATTTATGGTAAGTGTACACAACTTTACTTTCCTCTAATAATTGATTCTCCAATTATAATAATATCTTTTTGACCAGATCTGAAGAATCTTCAACTTCTAATTTAATCATATCTGCTCTATCAATTGTTACAATGGAATGATCTTTATCACCATTAGTCTTGTTAATCCCACTGTTTTCATTGCTTATTACATTTGCAGAGCATACAGTTCTCATCCAGATGGCTTTGTACAGCCACAGCTTGAGCCATGTTGTCAATGTATGTCTTTCTCCTCCTTTATCTGACAGTAATTCATTCCTTCCACGTTCAGTTTTGATTTCAAATGCCCCTTGCCTCTTTTATCTGCTTTCTCTTTTGGGAAAAAAATATCATTCCCTGTAATCTGTTATATAACACAGCAGTGTCCTTTACAGACACTTGTACTGCGGTGGTGGTGCTGCGGTAGTGTTGTCGCCTCATAGCAAGACGTTGTCCCGTTCGATTCTCAGCTAGAGCATCTTCTGTGTGGAGGCATATGTGAATGGGGCGTGCCTTCGTTGAAGGTTGTGCGTCAGGGCTGGTAACCCGATACGTAAAAATCCACTACCAATCATTAGCGTACTGGAGTTCCGCTGTTGCGACCCCTAACCGGGAAAAGCCGAAAGACACAAACAGTTTTGAGCTGCGGTGGTGGTGCTGCGGTAGCATTGTCGCCTCACAGTAAGACGTTGTCCTGTTCGATTCTCAGCTAAAGCGTCTTCTGTGTGGAGACATGCGTGAATGGGCGTACCTTCGTTGAAGGTTCTGCGTCAGGCCTGGCAAGTCGGTACGTAAAAATCTACTGCCAATCATTAGCGGACCGGAGTTCCACTGTGGCGACCCCTAATCGGGAAAAGCCGAAAGATACAACAACAACAACAAGTGTCCTTTACAGACACTTATCAGTTTGTTTTTATTCCCGGTTATTTGTTGTGAACTTCTTCCTTTCTTTTTTATTTTCTTCTAAAATCTCTGAATCCACAGATTTCTGGATACTTGTATCCAAAATTCCAAAGTTGTCAGTGACATTATCTTGTCTCATAGGGGCTGAGGTATTATTACAAGCAATAGAAACTTCCTTTCCTAAATGTGTTCCATTTGCCCTTTGCCTAACAGTATTTACCTCACCAGTCCAGTCATTAATGTAGTAACAACAGCTCTCCCAGCCATGCCAATTGCACAAGTGCAATCGTTATCAGTAAGTCTAGATTCACTACTAATGGTAAACAAATCATCCAACTTTTGACATGAGGAGCACAGATCACCAGTGTTATCAGGTGTTACCTTTAAATGTACATAGCATTTATTACACTCTACAAGATATTTGTGCTTTAACAACTCATTAATGGTGCACTCATTTAAGGAATCCATATTCAGCTGCAAACCTTTCAGTGAAGGCCTGGGAAGAAAATCTCCACAGGTAAACTAATTTTACAAACAGATAAGACCTCATAGTCATGTACATGTTGTGCATATAAGGCATGTGCACAGTCAGAGGAAATACAAGGCTGTTTGACCAGAGCTAATGTACCCCTTGTCAGTAATCATCCTCAGGCTGTACCACCACTTATAAGGAAGGCAATTTCTGTAAGTCCTAGAATAAATTTAAAGAAATCCATCCAGTTGTCCAAGCTATGTTGAAGGATGACAGTGAATCATATTGCCTGTCCTGTAGGAGAAGCATATTCCAGAGTAGATGGTGGAACTGGATGATGAATCTAGCCCTCCATGTGGTTTTATTTATTTCCTGATATTGGTTGAGATCTCCTGTTCTAGTGTAACCTTTCTTCATGCCCTCAGACTAACTTGCATTATGTCTGGAAGTTTCCTGTGAGTGATACTGGGATGTAATGCATCACATCCGTTTCCTCTAGAGCATGGAGTACCACAGGCTCATTAACGTTTACCGTATTAATGATGTGTCAGCGCATGGGTTCGTACTAAACTGTTGATCAGCCAGATCATTTGTAACCCAGCTTCAAGATTCCATTTTGTCATTACCCTATAATACAAAGTAACTACTACCTAATTTCTTCCCATTTCAATAAATGTTTGAGAGGGCAGATAAGGAGTGACCTTGTGGTTTCCCATCCATTCATCCAGGTTGCATTTGGAGAGGGTCATGGTGTTATTCTGTTTTATACATTTCAGGGAAGTCTATTTCTAAAAACAGGGATTCTTTGAGAGAGATACATATCTTGCCAACATGCCTGCTTTTTGCTCAGTGGAAATGTATTTCCTTTCAGTGGATGTTTAAGGTGGACTTTGTCTCGCAGATGTGTATGACGTTATATAGGCCTGGATCCTTTGATGCTTTGAAGGTCAAATGTCTATTAAAAACAGATAAGATAAAGTGCTTTAAGGTGATCTGTATTGCTCATGTAATATATGCCCTTGATTTTCTTTGTGAGAAAATGCTGTGGACTTTCAATATGAGTCATATTTTTAAACAAGGGCATACCTATAGTGCATTATAGTCTATTATAGGTTTCATAAGATTAGAGAGGGATAATAACATTCCTTTACCTAGAAGATATAACCCTGTTAATCAGAGTGGCAAGGTAAAAGGATTTCCTAATGACAGTAGGTATATGGTGGTCAAAGGGAAGGTCATTGTCAGTGAAAGTGCTGAGGCCCGTAATAACTGTCAGTTTTTAAAGGGATGTGATCACTGCAGTAGGTGCATGGCTGCCTATATTTGCTAAAGGGTACTGTACTACATATCTAGGCATTTTGCTTAGCCATGTTCTTGGCATCATCTATTATTACCATACTGAAGAATCTAGGAATAAGCTGGAGACTTTATGAAAGCTTCAGGTTTGCAGTCACATACAACCTCTGTCAGCCACAGGTTCTTAACCTTGGCCTTGACTTCACAGAAGTAAATATTAAAGAGATGGCCCAAGGACTGATTCTTGAAGGATGTCCAGGTAATGACCCTTTTGATGAACGTGTGCCTGCTACACTAATAGACTGGGCTCTGTCAGTGAGCCAGTTTGTTTTCTAGCATGTTGTATAGTGGCTTACATTTAGCTTGATTAGCTTGTCTTTAGTTCTAGAATGTGGGATGGTGCCAAAGGTCTTCACCATGTCATGGTAAGTAGACTGCACCAATTTGCCTGCATCTAGTGCATTGGTGACTTATTCAAAAAAGTCAGTAAGTTTAGGAGATTGCATCTAGCTTCAATGAACCGAAAATGGTTTGGGTCAAGGGAATGTAGATTGCTGATGTCCTTGCTATAATATGTTCTATAATGATGTGGGAAACTCCTTTACAGATAAAGGTGAATGGGTTTATTGGCCTATAGTTACTGGGGTTAGTGGTTGGTCTTGACGTGTGAAGTGGGATGACTAGAGCAGTTCTGCACACCTCAGGAAGGAATTCAGTGGAGCAGCTGAGCCTCAGTAGGTTTAGCAGTGGGTCTATACAGCTGGTTGGTGCTGACAAGAAAGCAGCTTAGCACATTGTCTGGCCCCATGTATGTCTATACAGGTGGTTGGTGCTGAAAGAAAGCAGCCTGGCACATTGTCTGGCCCCATATGTGTCTATACAGGTGGTTGGTGCTGACAAGAAAGCAGCCTGGCACATTGTCTGGCCCCCATGTGTGTCTATACAGCTGGTTGGTGCTGACAAGAAAGCAGCCTGGCACATTGTTTGGCCCCATGGAGAGTGCAGTCAGGACTAGCTCTGAGCTAATCGTCTGGAGTTATGTTAGTATACATGGGAAAGTTAATGGGGAAGCTAAATCATAATAGCCAGGTGACACCTCTAGTTGTTTCTACAGTTACATCCTACTGATGCCTCTAGATCTCAAATATTGCTTATTCATATTTGATAAATAATTACAAAGCCATGCTATAAATTTGACAGATTTCATCTTAAAATTGCACAGTGGCAAACACGATTGTATTGTTATTTGACCTCTCTCTACTGCAGGTAAAGACATATTAATTATTCTTCATATAATATTTATTTATATTGCCACAAATGTCATGTTTTTCTAAATATCTCAGCAACCAGAGATGGAACTGCTTAGCCTCATGTGAAAGCCCTCAGCTGGGTGAAAAAAAATGCTGTTGATAGTATGTGTGTAACTTGAGTGATTGCTGAGATGTTGTAAATTGTTTACAAAATATTACAAACTTAAAACTTACTGTGTTTATTGTGACTTATAAAATCCATTTTAAAACCTAAAACCTAAAGAATACTGCCACTATAAAAATAGTTTGTGCTGAAGAGATTGGCATTTATACCTCTTTAGTAACTCCTATGGTTCCTGATATATGAACATGTGTTTGAAATGTGAAGACATAATTTGATTCTATCAAAAAGGTTACGCTCTGCTCATTGGAAGTTACAGGGCAAACTTCCAGAGCTCCATTGGAGGGAATGAATTAAGGGGAGATAAGTGTGTAAAGTCAGAACTAAATTAATAAGCTAATATGTTGACTATGTTCTCTGCAGAGAAGGATGTGTTACTATTATGTATTAGCTCAGTGCAGTGCTCTGTATTTCTTCTAATGTTTCTGAAACGATTATAAAAGGTATTGTGGTCATCCTTCACATAAGTGGCAATTTTCAGTTCTACTTACTAGGCTTTTAAGTTCTTTGTTTACCTTTTGGAGCTCATGATTAGATGTTTGGGTATTTAATTTATTCTTATGGATAATAGGTTTCTTCCTTTTAGGTTTCTTCCATAGTGGTTAACTCCAAAACTTAGTATTGTATTTGTGTGTGATGGGGATGGTTCCATACCTCTCAACTGTACAGTTTTTTGCAGAATGTCCAGATTTTTGCCTCGTATTTTTGGTCCATTTTTCATAAAATTGTGGTTTTCTGGCAAATTAGTGGCAACACATTAAAGATTGAAGTCAGAGAATACTGACAGTTGAGTTTCAGATTTCATACCCTTCAGAAAATTCATGCTAATGTAAAACCTGTTGTTCTATCAATTTTCTATGTTTGTAAGAGCAATATTTAAAAATTGTCCCAATTTTTGGGCCTTTGTCCCACTTTTACTTATGGCTTTATCCAGATTTCTTGCTGTAAGAGGCTGAGAGCTATAATGGATGCCTCAATGCAAGCATTTAGATGATCATGTAAACTGTCTGTAAATGGAGCAGTGTGTGAAATGGAATCATTGAGGGGAAGGGAATGTTTATATTTTATCTCATCATCCACAAGCTGTGCTAGATTTGCCTTTGAATAATTTCTGTAATCAGAAGAGCTTGCTGTTAGATCAGGTTTAACTGTCATAGTGAATATTACTGAGTACTGGTTGGATATGATTAGTGATAAGCAACTAACAGGTGTATAGCATAGTGGGTTTATAGTGGCAAGGCCTAGATCCAATATTTTTTAGCCCTTAGCTGGGACCTGAACTTGTTGGTCTAAGAAGCTACCATTTTTGATGCATTTTGCCTATTTGTTTGTAGTAGTGCATGTTACCACCCTAATGACAGTTGAAATACCCAAGGAGAATTGTATTTGGTTCAGTGGGGAGTGACTCCAGTTTCTTTAAATATGCCTCCTGGACTGCTGGCAAATCGGAGGAGTTAAGTTGTCAAAACCAGTGTTTTAGGCCACAGGGCTGTATTATTACACTCGCTCCTTAAAACAAGGATTGTATACTTTATTACTGATATAAAGATAAAGTTGATGTTTAAATATGTTAGGATTCTTAGACTCCTTTATTTTACAAGGAAGGTTGTTTCAAATTTTAGGAATAGCCTATGTGATAAAGTTGCTTCACAGTGTTGTCTTGTCAAGGAGAATTTTAAAATATAAGTTATTATATTTATGAGCAAGATAACTGAAGCATATTTCTAAGTTTAACATAGCCCGCTTAACGGTACCTTTATACGCTGATATGCTAAAATGGCCTTACCCCAAAAAGCTTGCAATGCAAGGGATACAGATTTAGTGTAAAACAACTCATTTTGTCTTAGTGCTTTTAGCATTTATATTATTAACATGTTTATTAAAAGATTAGTGGTTTGAAATTGATATCCATAGGTCCATATATTTGGATACCTCCAGTATGGTGGAACCATGCAATTCTAGGGGAAATCTTATCGTGTTCCTCCAAAGTACATGATCTGGCATTTATTATTACTGAAGAATAGACCATTATTTTTTGCCCAGACTGATATATCATTTAATACTTATTGATAGTAAGAGAATCATGATTGGACACTATAATGATACCAGCCTTGCAGCCATTGGAAAGCAGATTTTTATTACTGGTAAGTAGTACGTGGAGTATCTTAGGATAATTGTCTTGTCTTATAAATCTTTTTATGATTTGACTTCTTAGGAATATGGACACTCCAAGAACAAGAACATAGTTGTTTTCAGAGATTGGTCTGAATGAGTGGTAGGGATTCAAACCTGGCACAGAGAGATGCTATTGCTGCATTGAAACCATGTTCCAGTAATAATGGCGATATCTATATTTTTATATCTCAGGAAAGCCTGTAAGGGGTGTAACATCTTCAGGCTTCCAGCATTGAGCAGTACTACTTTAAATAGTCTTGATATTGTCTAGCTATGTTGGTAGCTTAAGGATATTAACCTTGCCTGAATAAAAGCACTTGGGGGGCTAGAAAAAATGTTGGCCATTGTACAAAATCTTTGATGGCTATCCCTAGAAAAGCACATAGGGCTGTCAGTCATCTCTTTCTTGGCCTACATATGTTGGACCAGCTTAGAGCAACACCAGTAATGAAGCCAATAGTTATCTTTTTTTTTTTTGTATTGTGCGGTGGTGGTGCTGCGGTAGCATTGTTGCCTCACAGTAAGACGTTGCCTCGTTCGATTCTCAGTTAGAGCGTCTTCTGTGTGGCGACATGCGTGAATGGGCGTTCCTTCATTGAAAGCTGTGCATCAGGCCCGGCAAGTCGGTACGTAAAAATCTACTGCCAATCATTAGCAGACCGGAGTTCCGCTGTGGCGACCCCTAACCGGGAAAAGCCGAAAGACACAACATTGTGGCATCATTCTCAATAATGTGAGAATGCTTCTCAGTGTTAAGACAAGTTTCATACTGACCCACAAAGTATATTCGCAGAGGTCTGTCATGTCTTTCTTCATTTAATTCAGGAAGATGTGACATTGACCAAGTCATATGTGTACCTTGGGTTAAGGGACTTGAGGGATCTATTGACTGTGATGATTCTGGGACCTGAGCAACAGCTTACATCACCTTTTCCTTGCTCAGCTTGGTGAGTGAAGCATTTGTGTGTCCCACTGTGGAGTCACATATGATGAGATGCACTGGCTTGACCTTGTTGTCTTAATGACATTGGCTTGCCAGACCCTTTTTCTCTACTGTCACAAGGTGGTCTTATTAGACAGACGTGCTATTCAATGTTATATTGAGAATGTATAGCTGTGGTTCTCCTTCCTTGAGGTACAGCTGATTATTGTTAATTCCTTTGTGCAGGGTTACAGCAAGCAGTTTCCATTTTGTACTCACAAGCTCTTACTGCTACACCCTCCATTGAACACCCATTAATTAAAAATGGACACATCTTTCAAAATGCTGCCCCCCAAGCACTTAAATGTAAGTAACATATTCAGCTGTTCCCCCTAAAACTATCAAAGATATTGTTTTTTAATTAGCAGTACTGAACCTGCTGTTGTATGTACTCATTTAGACATTTGCAGGCATAATATGATCTGAAAAAGCCATATTGATGTGATGTGAAAAAATATGTACTCAGGAGAGTACAAAGAGTATACCTGGCTACACCTTTGTCCTGGTAGATAATTTAATTATTGAACATCACTGGATATCTCACAATTGTTTGAAATATGCTATCTGTGAGAATGAGGCCCCTGAAAAACGTACTACTTTTCAAAATTCTCCTGCTCTTCTGTTGTCCCCTTTCATTGTCTACTACGGCAACAAACATGAGTTTGTGTCTAAAGTATGAAGTCTGTTAGCAAATGTTAATGGTCAGTTTGCTTTTAGAAACCAGGACTCTTGTCATTTATTATTACTTGTTTATTTGCCTTTGTTAGCTGAAAGAGTTCAGGTGGGCAGATTGCATTCTCACTGGTGACTCGTGGAGAAAAGTTCCTAAATAGATTACATATAAAATGAAAATAAGAAACATATACACATATATAAAAGAGCACACAAAAACATACCTGTCTATATTATCAGGATAGATAAAAGGAAGTCCAACACCCAAAGTGGTACTGATAGTACTAATTTATTGTAACATAAAACATGAGCGCTTTCGTCTTGGTAGCCAAGACTTCATCAGATGAACACAATCACTATATTTCATCCTTATATATGTTGTGCAATTAAGAACAATCAGAATTTTAAAGACATACTGTCACTCAAAATCCTTCCATAACATACACTGACCTCTTTGTTACTTTGTTTTATGTTTTGTACACAATCACATAAACTGTTGTTATATGTGTCTAACTGACCATTAATTTAAAACCATCTAAACATGTTCATGTGCAAGTCAAAGAGGATAAAAAATCATTATCAGGATATATATACCATTTATTTAAAAGCAAAAAAAATAAAAAATAAAAAAAATATATATATATATATATATATATATATATATATATATATAATTTATTTATTTCAGCTTGGAATGCAGTTAGTTTTTATTTTTTATTTTTTATTATCCTGGGGCTGAGAAAGAAAATTCTGATATTTTCTCAGTTTGCATATTTGTTCCTATGTATTTGATTCAGAATGATTGTACAAAGCAGTGAATTAGTAAAATTCTAGATTCTCCAACAGTGGTGGGGAAGGCTATAGAGTCTATGGATCACTGATTTTATGCCCCCACTACCTGCACATGCATGAAATACCTATAGAGAAACACAGGAAATTCTTGAAAAGACCAAGGGTCCAGTGCTCTCTTCTCCTGCTGTGTGAACAGCTGAAGCATTACCTGTAATATTAAAACCTCTGGGGCTGTTTTACCAGTTGAGCAGCCTCAGGTCTTTGTGTGTGCTTTGATGTATACTCACAAATGTTATTACATTTATGTTTTTATATCAGACATAAGCCTACAGGGAACAGAGTTCAGCTTAATTTGCATCCATCAGTGTAAGTTGAACAAGTACATACTTTCATTCACCTTTAATTCTTAGATTATGACTTTCTTTCATTTAAAGGTGAAAAAACACCAGTTCTTAGCAAGATTTTAGTTGTAAAACAAATAGTTGTTACTACAGTTTGATCAGCAGAACAGTTTATTTTGATCCAATTTGAAATAATGAATCATATACTTTGAACAACAGTTTATACTTTCATGTGTGTGTGTGTGTGTGTGTGTGTGTGTGTGTGTGTGTGTGTGTGTGTGTGTGTTCATGGGTCTTTTCCAGTGTTGATTAGGGAGCACTGCTGTAGATAAGTGACTTGCTCATTTAACCAATATGCAAGTGGAAAATGGGAGAATCAAACCCAGCACAACAGAATGATGTCGGCAATATCCTATGACCTAATTTATTTATTTATTTTTGTGTAATTCAATCAGTTACATGCAGATGTATGTGTTTTACTGTGCTACTAGAAGAAGGAGTCAATGTCTCTTTTGTTAAGTGTTCCCCATGTAATAGTTACAAAATATTAATTCAGTTTGCACTGTAAACTGTTTCATTCCAAAACAAATTCATCAAAAATTTGTTTGGGGCCTCTAGTAATGGCTTGTGTTTGGATGGAAAGTAGAATCTAGAGAAGGTGTGGCAACTGTTCAGCAGAACACTAATTTTCTTTTGACATGGTGGTGATTTATGTCATTGCTTTTGTCAGTGTTTGCCAGTAAAGGATGAGTAGTCTCATAGGTAAAGTCTGACTCAGGGTTAGAAATCTACTGGCAGATGTAGGTGCTTTGCACCCGGTATCCACTAAACATACACACATTCCATCATTATCTGGTAGCGATAGTAAGTGACAAGGCTGCATAGCTAATACAAAAAGCTACAATCAATTCGCTGCCTGTACCATCCATGCAGTATAACATTTGCTGACCTTGTGAAAAAAGGACCTTTAAAGCACCTTGGTACATTGGCAAGCCACTCAAGAATAGAAAGCAAAAGAGGATTATGAGAATAAAAAAGCAAAATGAAAACAGCTTGTCATCTTCTTTGTGTTTCACAACAAGCTTATCCTATATATATATCTATTATCTCTATCTTGGCAGTAAAAAAAAAAAAAGCCTTGAACAAATTAATTTTAGAAAAGTATTTATTTTTTTTTTTTAGTGTAGCTCAGTATTCTTTCCAGTTAAGCTACATTCTACTTTCTGTGGCTTTTCAGCAAAGTAATTTCTTATTCATGCACACACTTAAGGAATGTTTTAGAACTGCAGGATGTTGTTAAACTGACTTTCAACTAGTGAATTGATAATGAATCACACATGGTCTATGTCACTGCCAGTGTGAAATTCATTTAGCAATGAATTCATTTTATACCATGTTACACACTGGGGACTGAGAACCACAAAAGGCTATGAAGTTCACGATGGTTCTGATTCTTTTCAAACCATATCATTATAAAGGTGCAAAATATAATGAATAGAAAGTATTTTAAAAGTATCATCACTTAATGTTTTACAACCGAAACAGAAATATTTTTGCAGGTCTATTTTGAGTCTTTGTATCAATATTACAACCACAGTTATGATACATACCCAAAACTTTCAAGCATGTACACTACAATGTAAACTCCATGTGATTAATGTAATTATACAAAAATAATGTTCCATTACTATTCAAAACAAGCATTCAGTTGGACAGTCCATCCATTGTGCCCATTGTAAATTGAGCATATACCGAAAAAATACAGTCTGGCGACTGAAGTACCATATAACGGCCAGACTTTTCTATTGGCATATAAGGGAGGACACACCAAAATATGAGAAAAATCAGGTATGTTCTGCAAAGTTAAAACAGAACAAATGCAATTTTCCTCTTTTTTTTCACTGTCCTTGTAAATGTCTTTTAAAAGTAAAAAAAAAAAACATCAACAGAGATACTGTTTTCTCCATAGCTTCTCCTGCACTGATGTACTGTTTAAGTGTGGAAACATAAGTCCCATATGCATGACCAATACATCAGAATAGCGAAGACAATGCAGATGACGATCAAGTCCCCTTATACAATCGCATTATTTAAGAAAGATAAGTAATCCCTTTCTTAAATAATGTTATTGCATAAAAGCGATAATCCACTCCTGTTTGTGGGTATTTCAGGATTTACCCAGGGTTGGCTTTGTTTAATCACTTGGGATTCACCCTCATGATCAAACCACACCAGCCATGGGTAAATCCTGATATACCCAATATCCACGTACAGTCATGGATTATTGCTTTATCAATTCAGCTGATTGTTCTTGTATTGTTGCTTTCATTAATAAGGCAATGTTTGACAGTTTTAATTTAGATTTTTAGTGCAGTCTGAAATAATGCTCATTGTCCATTAATACTGGGGTTTGTCAGCTTAAGGCTTGTTAGGCACTGAATTGTTTCAGTTGTATTTTTCATCCCATAGCCATCATTTTGGACACTGTTTTATGTTAGGTTTTTGTCAGATTTGTTGAACATGAGCAGTTGCCCTGAAAGAATCAAACTTCAAATTTTGTGCATAAATTATAGGAAAATGTTCAGATCTTGGTACTGTTTAAATGATGTACTAGAATATTGTCAGTTCAAAAAATATCAAAAGTAAAAAAATATATACAATACTTCACATTACACATTACTTTTTAGTAAGTGAATGTGAAATAAAAAATAAAACAAAACAGTTATGGAGTAGTTACTGTTATGGATAAATAATATTATAAACAGCTTCCAATAAGAAAGCTGCTTAGAATAAGAAAATTTTATGCATCTACATTTAAAAAATATTTTAATGCTATTGCAGTACTCTGCACTCATACTGGAGCCTTAATTTGTTGTACCAAAAATATGCCTGAAATTATCCTTTTGCAGATTTTATCCTGTGAGCACAGAAATAAATGAAAAGATGACAAAATAACTGACTTTGAATATGTAAAGGGGAAATTTAATCTACTTATCAATTTTGCAGACTCAAAATTGTTCTGCCTTTGCACAATGCTTGAAGTGATGGCTGGACCACATATCATTTGGTTAGCAGACTGTTTGCTAGCAGCTGCTAGTTGTATTGAATCTTAAATGGTAATGAAGTGTGAATTTGAGTTACAGGAAAGAATGTGAACTTAATGTAGAAGAACTATGGTAGCAAGAACTAAAAAAAAAGGATGAAAAGGGAAAGCTACTGAGCATATTTTAGAGGAATTAAGGTGGCTAAGCTCCACAATGAGCTCCTTTTAATGTCTATCTGAATGCGAGTTTCATAAAGCTGTGTGTGTTTTTTTTTTCTGTGAGTGTGTGTCTGAAGATATATATATACACACACACACACACACACACACACACACACACACATCACTGCTAGCAGACTGTCTTCAGAAAATAATCAGTGAAAACGGTGGGGGTGGGAATCAGTGAGGAAGGCACAAGATGGACATTCACGTGAACTCTTGTGTTTCAGGGAGGGGGATACAGACAATGTTTGGTATTTACTCTCTCAGCTCACGTCTGCGACAAGTAGTTTAATGAATTAATAGAAGAAAAGGCTGGAATGCAAAGCCTTTCCCAATTACATTGCATCGATCTCACTGCAGTATGCTTAATTGGAGACAGAAACATGATGGATCGGCCTCCGCTGCAGGTTTTGCCATCTTGGCCCCAGCCTCTCAATAACAGGGGGGTAAAGAAAAAAAAGGCAAAGGGGATCGAAGGCAGTGGATGTGAGAGGAATATTGCGCAGTGCCTTATAGCTCTGAAGTATATCTTGTCATGACAGACATTAAGTGGACCTGTAATCATCAGCAAGAATATGTGTCTGCTAGTCAGGGCCCAACAAAAGTCTGCTCACAAGACTGTTTTCTAAATTACACTTATAAACTCACCATGACCATAAAAATTGCTTGGCTTCTAAAAGCATAGAAAATGCTGCCTATGAGAGGTTTGCACCCTGAAATGCTTGGCATTTCTCAAGGTGAAGGCAGCAGTACAGTGTGCCTAATAGGTGTCTTTATATCTGGAATTCTGTAGTGCAAAAGCAGTAAAACAACAACTTTTAATCAGTACTAAAACTGCAGCTGTATCACTGAATTAGCATGTTTAGAAGAAAAGGCATGCTTTGTTTTGTGCAAAGTAATGTAGCCATATAGGCTGCAATGAAGACTTTCCCTTCTATTTGGAAGAGTGTTCTTGCTGCAACATTTGTTATTAAATAATATATGCATAGTTTGCATACAACTTTAAGAAAGCTAAATAGTTACTATCAGGTTCTTGACTTTAAGAGATTCCAGCATGGAATTAGCAAAGTGTATGTATATCACTAAGATATACCTCTCAACCTCTTAGAGCAAGAAATCAGGACAGAGCATAACGTAATGGGGGAGGGGGGGTCTAAGGACGAAAATAAGAACAGATTTTAAATATTGCTCTTACAAACTGAGAAAGTTGCTGGAAAAATATGGTTTGTGTTAAAATGCAATTTCTGAAAAATATGAAGTCTGAAACTGAAATGTGTGCCATTATTTAGTGACTTCAGTCTTCAGTTATTTGCAAGAAACCCCACAAATTTTATGAGAAGCAGACCAAAAATGTGAGGCAAAAATCTGGACAGTTGATAGCTATGCATGTAGAAATTCAAAATACATACTTTTTGTCAAGATTCAGTTAGACTGCATCATCAACTTAATGAGTCTGTAACAGAGATAAGATAAGTTGCCATGCTCTCCAAATCAGGAGCATGAGAAATTTGCCAGATTGTTGTAGCTGTATTTTTTAATGTAATATCTGGGTTCAAACATACCTCTCAACCTGCAGACACTGAAAAAATGAACAAAGACCCTTCAAAAGTAGGACCATTCAGCTAAAAAAATCTAGACATCTAATTTGTGTTATGGTCAAAAATAAATTCATGCAACACAATCCAGCAGAGAAGAATAATCTGTAGTTTTGTACAGAATGCGCATACGTGGGAGACTAATCAATCAAGGTCTTGTCTCCACAAACACAAGAAACTTCATTCTTTTATATTGTAAATGCTTCTAGGCAGAATATTTTGTCTCTATTAAACTATAGCCTCTGATCAATTAAAACTAAACACTTCTGTATTATTTTGCTTACTAAGAATCTGCAGACTCCTTATCGGTGCCTTTCCTTATTTAGCACAAGTTCCGGCCTTCTGCATTGGAACTTTCAATGTGGGCAATATTCACATTCACAGTATCCACGCTGGCAGTAAAAGAAAATTATAGACAGGCTCAGGCTGTCAGACTCCATCTTAAAACAAGATGGATTCCAAAGAGAGAAATATTGTTATACATTGAACATTTTTCCTATCTTTACCCTTTTCCCTTCACAGTTGCATAAAATTTGAATGTCAAGTAACACATTACTCTTCCCACTCACAAGGAAGGTGAGATACTACTCAGAAACACATTTGAAATCGGGGATTGAAAAATGAAGGAAAATATAAGTATATTATCAAAGAAACAGTGTAAAATCTATAGACTTAAATGAAATGCATTGTAAAAGAGTCATTTATTTTTGCTTCATAAAAAGGGAGATGTGTCCTCTTTATTTAAATTATGGTCACATAGTATGATTTTCTGTGTACTGGACAGCTTCAGAAATGATGTCTGCAAGTGAAATGGGACAAGATTCACTTGCTGTAGGGATCATAACCTAGTCTGCTACATTAACAGGGCATGTTGAAGAGGCAAATATGTCTCCCAGAGATTGTCACTCCTCTGGAACAAACACCCAATTCATGTAAAACTCAGCTCTTCAAAGACCCTGTTAAGCATAACTTAAACAACTGGATGGGTGACTATAAATTTCCCCTAGGGGTATCACCTATGTCCCTCTTGGATAAGAGCAGTTGGTGTTGATCATGGATTCGCACTGAAAATATAGACCATACAACTTGGTCAATAAGGGAACAAGTGTATAGCATGGCTAGACTTATAAAGGCCCAAATGCCAATAGCCTAGTAACCTCCAATGATAAGGTGGATTCAGAAAGTTGTGCGAGGAAGTTAAATCAAGCCTAATAAAAGGGACATACCTCCACAAATAGGGACACCATATGCAGGGGCAAATCAGGCCTGAAAATAGGAACATTCTTCCAAAATAGGGACTGTTGAGAGCTCTGTCTCTAAATTAATTTAAAATTCTTATCAGTTGAATCTGTCTTGAAGGTTATAAACTTTCCATCTGTACCTTGGAGGCAAATCCTGTTGTCTTATTGTAACCATGCCCCTAAGGTATGGCCACAAATCACATCCAGACTTAGCTGTGGTAGGGTGTATGGTATATTCTCAGGAGGTTGCAGGGATTCCACTGAGAATCATTGTCAAATTTTGACAAACAGCTAGCTGTAGACCAGGGCTAAAGCTCTTGCATACTGCAGAAAATACTGCAGGTACATGAGGATTGGCAGGGTTTACAAAGATCTGGATCCACAAGCCTTGCAGTCTTCTGTGTATATATGTTTGAGGATCCATTTATAACCTTGGAGGTAGACAACTTATTGTTTATTCCACTAACCAAATGTATGAACAAGTTTCTGCTAAGCAATCTCTGACCAAAATGGTACTGCCTACAAGGTTGAAACACACTGTCCTGATGCACAATCCCTCCACCACTTGACTGCAAATGTGACTGTTACATAATTTCTCTGTGGTATGTACTCATCAGAGGCAATGATGTGGAGAGTACCTTGCAAACCAGGGCAAATAAAAATTCATTTCTCATTGCTTTTATGAGACATTTAAGAACTGGCTGTAGCTTTTCAGTAGTCGTAGAAATCAGCTGCTGAAAAAATAAAATATGACCTGACTGACAGTTCTTGCAGGACTGTATTAATTTGTGCGCACCCTTAAAATAATTAAAACTATTCTGCATTTACTCTCCACTAATATCGTGTTTATTTTGCATTCTGATTTGATTTTCAGTTTTAGTATCTTCTGTGAGTTCTAGCCTTGAAAACATTTGGTTCTAGATACTGTGTAATGGCAAACATGTACAGTGGAAGGAATCCTAAAACTGATCAAGATTCCGTGCTTTTTAATGAGAAGGAGTAGAGGACCTGTCTGTGGTGCTACCTTGAAACATGTTGGGTAAAGGCAATGTAATAGACTTATGGATGAGTGACATTATGTAACAAAACACTGAGTTCTAGCTGTCAATCAGCTCTAGGACAAGAGTCTGGGTAATGACACTCATGAAGTAATTTAATTACCATCAGTACAAGGTAGCACCACTGTATTCTAGAAAAGCTCTGCCACTGACAGCCACAATGAAAAAGAAGTACACAGAATTTTTTTGTGTGTGGTTGTTGTTAGTTTGGTTATTCTGGAGGTCTAAGTCTTCAGCTATTACAGCCCTAACACTTAGTCCCATGGCATAGAGGGTAAAAGCCGTGACTGTGATGCAGGTGATGTGGGCCTGATTAATGGTTTCAGCGTTTGAAGCATTGACAAGGGAGGATGGGTGTGCCAATCCTCAGGGGTGAGGAGGGAGGGGTGCATGCACAGGGCTCTCAATGCAGTTGGAGTTTTCTGTCAGAGGTGAGGAAAACAGATGAAAAGTGTTTCTTGAGAGTAGGAAGAGTGGCTTGCTGGTATTGACCCATTGTGCACATGAGGAATGATTCAGTATGGTCTGCTCATTGTATGCCCACCCGTGGATGTTACTGGGCTGCAAATAGGATGAAGAAGAAAATTAGGTAAAAACAGTCCCAGAAGCATTTTGACATAGAACCTGGTCACTGTGACCTCTTTGATGGTCCCAACCCTTATAAAAGCAAGATCAAGGAGGCCAGGATGGGCAGATGGACTGAGCAATTGAGGAGAGGCACCCTGGTCTGCTGACAGTGAGTTGCAGGAGGAAAAAGAAAGCAAAAACAGGTATTACAGCTCTTAACCTTAAACACTCCCAGATATCATTCATCTTCATTCACTGTGACATTTACCTACTGAAATGTGTTACACCATCATTAGAATGTGTTACACCATCATTAGAATGTGTTACACCATCATTAGTTTAACCTTTTGTCTGTCTTCAAATAAAATGAATCTAATATGGAGCCATGATTAAGTATATCACAGCAGTCAAATAACAGCCATTACACAAGATAGTATTGGTAGCAGTTACAGAATGACTATTATCCTCCCACACCATGCAGAAGGTGATGTAGTTTAATGTTAGGAGAAGAAAAAAAGATGGTAGACACATTTCAAATTCCTTATTTGTGGGTCATGAAAGCCTAACCATTTGGCCTTCACAATGGGTCAGATGCCAATATGATCAGAATAAGATTTTACATAAAAGTATCTCTGGGTTAAGGTGAATGTGTCACAGCTCAAGGCCACAACCTGTTTGATGCTTGTCTCTTCTTTCATTATTAGCTTTATTTTCTGTTATGGGTCTGTGAGTTCTTCCCATCTTCTCAAAAAGTGCAGTTTGTCTGTGTACAGTAAACTGTCCACAGATTTCACATTTACCCATGTGGATGTAGCCTGGTTCATGGCAGACAGGGTTGAAGAATGGCCAAAACACTTACCCAGTTAAAACAATATGAAAATATAATATTAGTTGTTTTTAACCTATCCTCACAGTTTGTTCTTCTGTGGATCATTTCTATTTTTGGGACTGCAGGTACTTTTTTGCTGATAGAAATCCAGTTTCTGTGGTGATGGGACAGCCTGCCATGGGGAAACACTTAAGAATTTATGACATGCCAGAGATTTCTTCAGTACAGGAAGGCATTGACCTTAGGAGATTTTTTCAGATGATACATCTTCAAGTGTCTTCAGTCGGTCAAGGTGAGCCTTTAACCAAGCAAAAATGCTCTCTTTTTGGAGAGACTAAATGCAGCCACATACATCCACACAGAATCATTTTTATGGTGTAAAAATATTTATCCACCTTAGTAAGACAGACCAAGAACATCCTGAAATTAACAGGTTTTCCTGTTCACACGTGGAGTGCAGAAAATACAGTTTGTTTCTCTAACATATTTCTAAACCTAAAGTAGAAGTCCACTCTTATGCTGTCAGAATTTATTTATCAGCAGTGCTACATGACTGCATCACCAGTACATCATGGATATACAACCAGTGCACCTTGGCTGTTACACCCCTGCAACCTAGCACTACCAGCAGTGCATTATAGCTGTATTACTAGTGCATTGCAAATGTATCAGCAATGTTTCATAGTTGTATCACCAGTGCATCATTACTGTATCACTAATACATCATGTCTGTACTGCCAGTGCAATTTTATCACCAGTGCATCATGACTGGCTTACCAATACAGCATATCTGCAGTTGTGATGTACTCGGTTCACACACACTGACAAAGAAGCAAGTAAATATGGACAAAATGAATGCATTGGTGTTAGCATGTACTAACTCATTTAACTTATGAAGCTCCCAGAATGCTTTGATAAGAAGTTCACATCACTAACTGCATATAACCTGTGCAGTACATACTGAACACACACACACACACACACACACACACACACACACACACACACACACACACACACACACACATCATGGTCATATCACCAGTGCATTATAGCTACATCATGAGCGTAGCTGTAACAGCAGTGCATCATGACAGTCATGACCCTTTCTTACCTTCTCTTAATGTTCACTTTAACCTTTCAGTAGCAGTCCACTCACTGCTAGGTAGAAGAGTATGAAGTCTGAATCTTAAATGTCTGTCATTATTTTCTGATTTCCATCCTCGATTTGCCAGTCATTTGCCAGAAAACCAGCAATTAATGAGGAGCAGATCAAGGATACAATGCAAAAATCTGGACAGTCTGTGAAAATCTGGACAATTAGGAGGTATGATGAGAGGGAAAGCAGCACCCCCGCCCATAGCCCTACTGCATTTGTTAACAAACTTCAGTGCTAGCACACCATACAGGCTGAAAAGTATTTGGGATTTCTGTAAAAAGCTATATCTTTTTCTGTCTCCAAAATGTGGTCATACCCTTTTGGCAAACTGCATTGTCAGTTGATTTTCAGTGAAGTAGATTCCATAAAACACAAAGTATTAAAATATGTTTCAGTGAAGTGCCATAGTCCTAAATATAACACTGATGGACTCTTGAAGTGTTAATATTTGACAGCTGGAATTTCATGATGTAACAAAAGCTGCCCATGTGCAGTCCCATGAGCTCCAACCTCTCTGAATACTAGAATTGCCCCCACCCCCCCTAAATGCTAATGCATATACATAGGAGTACTCTACACAAAGGTTATGGTTGCCCTAAGGTTCTGAAGAGAGAAGTACTCTGGGTCTCCCTTCAAGGAACAGTTTTTTGTGGATGAGACCTATTGTATGCTCCTCTGGTGGGTCATAGTATCTCATATTCTTTATTCATGTCTTTATAAATTTAGCAGTAACTCTTTTCCTTTACCTGGATTGGAAGCAGGTTGAATAAGCAAGTTAATGACATCTAGCTATAAATTTTAGGGGTGCCTGTAACTTCCATGCATTTTTGGTACCTACTTGAAAAGTCCTAACTATAACTCACTAAGTCCAAGTTTGAGTTGTGGGTTTAGCTGGGGACTATGGATTTGGCTTTGGCATGTGGACAATGGATAGAGAGGATGGTAGTCAGAGGTTGATGCAGGCTAACTCATCTTGTGGGGTGGGTGGTGGCTTGTCCCGTTGGCTTGTACTGATACATACCGCAGGCTGGGGGTCACAGCAGTATTTGAGTTAGAAGGCAACAGCAATCTGGGCATGATAGGGAGAGATGACATGTTTCATGCTGGAGAAGAGGTAGGCATGCACCTGTGTAGTTAACTAACTGCTTCCTGTATTCCAGGACTTGGTTCTCCAGACTTACTTTGTTAACAAGTGTGTGTGTGTGTGTGTGTGTGTGTGTGTGTGTGTGTGTGTGTGTGTGTGTGTGTGTGTGTGTGTGTGTGTGTGTGTACTGTACTTACTGCAATCTGAGAGCTTCATAAGTTAAATAAGTAATTACACAGAACCTAACACCACCACATTAATTTGTCCACATCTAATTGCATCTTTATCAGTGCTGCAGACTTTTTAAAATAGTACTGTGAGGAAACAGGCCTATTCATTTACGCTTATTTATTTTTATTCATATTTTTTCATTTGTTTGTGAACTAAGTAGAATGGACTAGTCCACAGATTTTTGACCTTGACTGGAAGCAATAACAAATGTAGTATATTGTACATAATTTTGTACATGCAAACTCAAAAACAGTTTGCATGTGCCGATAAGCATGTTTTGAGCAATTAGTCACAGCATTGCTTACAAAAGTTACCTAGTAGTATATTGTAGCAAAATAATTATGTAAAATATATTGAACTTTTATAAGTGTATGGAAGTAGTTTTCAGAGTCGTACCATTTACTGTAAGAGGAATATGTTAAAAATTAAAAAGCTGATATAAAAGCAGCATGTTGTTGCTTTGTTTTACCCAAATGCAGTAAAGACAATAACAATTATGACCCTGTTAGTTGGGTTGTGGCATTTATTTTCCTCCTGGGTTACTTAAACCTATTTAATTATACATTTAAACATGTCCCTATTGACTTGTATAGCACTCAGCACTGCAGTGCTACAGCTTAAATGTCGAAGAACATCAGAAACTGTATCAGAGCAGGAAATGCAGGGAGCTGACTCTCTGTGCATTCACTTTGGTGCATGGTGTTCTATGTGTGACAAAAATAATAATAAGATTTGTACTTACTGTTTCCCTAAAATAGACCACTGCCTCCTTAAAGTAATGGGCTAAGTTCAGCTGTAGATTTCAACACAATGTATACCTGTCAGACACCTTTATTACACTTTGTGACAGGGTTGCAAATGTGTGACAAAAATGAGTTTGCGCATCATGGAATTTCCTGCAGTATAACATAATGTGATACAGCGAATCTTCTCTATCTGTTAAGGTCAACATCAGTATGGTTTCTTTTTTTATTATTTATTTATTTATTTTGAGTTTTACTAGCACATAATGTAAGAAATGTGCCCGAGAATAGCAAAGGCATACTTTGGGAAACCTTTTTACTTTAAAACTCCCATAGACAAGAAACCTCTTGTTCAGTATATCATGGATGGGTTTCTATCGTACTTTCTGTGGAAAAACTCAGAAAACTAAAGATCAAATTACAGGACAACAACATGTGCATTTGTATTAGTGAGGCTTCAGAAAGATTCAGTAAGTAAGCAAACAAATAAAGTACAGTTTTGGATTATTATTTGGGAGTTAACACTGAGGGATGTGAATGCCAAGGAAGTGGCATTTGTACTTCATCTTGTTGACTTGTTTCCTTTTATATCTGTCAGTCATTATCTAGCTTTTATTGTACGTTTGCCATCCATATATTATATCTTGTACAGAATTGCCTTGTTATGTTCAAACTTTCTGTATTCTTGAAGTATCAGGTTTAATCAGTGCAGCTCAATTCAAAGGGGAACCCTCAAAACTCTGTTTTGCTGGTTTTGTAAGTCTTTGCTAACGTCTTATAGGTTCATAAGTTCATAAGTAGGTACTAGGCTATTGGCCCTAGGGCCTATATAAGCCTAGACAAATGGTAACGTGGCTTTTGCCACCCAAGAAAATTATTTTCCTGTGCCCATGTCAAGCAGAGCCACAGAAGTGATATCCGGGGTGAATTTCCTATTTCTCATCCAATCATCAAGATTTTTCTTGAAGAGTGCTAACGAGGAGCTTTGTTTGATATAGATAGGTAGTTTGTTCCAGAGTATGGGAAGTCTCTGGGACAGGAATCTATCCCTCCAGCATGTTCTGTTTATTGTGGTGACAAGGTTTAGGTCCCTAGTGCATGTAGCTTGGAGGGATTGGGATTTCTTTACGTGGAGCATGTCCAACAGCTCTGGGTTTGACATAGCTTTGTATGTTAAGCAGAGTTCGCCTCCGAATAGGCGATATGCGACAGAGTAAAGCTGGAGTTTTTTGAGACGGTCTATATAGGGCATCTGTTTGAGGCCAGTAATCCTCTTTGTGAGGTATTTCTGCAGCCTTTCCAGTTGTTGTAGATGTCTTGTGAGGTACATACCAAAAGGGGTGTTGTACTCTATAATGGGTCTAATGAGTGATGAGTAGAGGGGAACAATGACATCTTTTTTTCCTGGATGAGAAACCCTTTGCGATGAGGTGTGTCACGTAGAAGAATTTCCTGACTACTGTGGCGATGTGATTATCAAAGGAGAGACTACTGTCCACCTTTGTCCCAAGGTCTCTTATCACACTTTCAGTGTTAAGTAGACTACCGCCTATGTGGTAGTTCATGGGTACAGATTTTTTACCAAAAGGGATGACAATGCACTTTTTGGCATTGAGCTTGAGGCCATGGCTTTGACACCAGGCATCTGTCTCAGTGAGGCCCTTTTGTAGGAGTTTTGATTATGGCTCGTAGTTTGCAGTCATCTGCCAACTTTGTAAGCCAAAGACCTTCTGTGTTAGCCTGTACTTCAGGGAATTAGATACCAAACAGGACAGGACCCAGGACTGAACCCTGTGGTACTCCACTTAGCATTGGTCTGAAGTCAGATTTGGAGTCTGCTACTTTCACAGTGTGGGTTTTGTCAGTGAGCCAGTTGGCAATCCATCATGTGACATAGGGATTTATACCAAGTTTAGTGAGTTTGTCTATAATTCCAGAGTGGGGGGTGGTGTCGAAAACCTTGGTGAGATCTAGATAGGCTGTGTGAACCACCTTACCCTCATCTATGGCTTTGGTGACCACTTCAAAGAAGTCTATTAGGTTTAGGAGACATGATCTGCCTTTTACAAACCTGAACTGGGTAGGATCCAGAGTTTGGAGATTACCAGTGTCATTGTTTATAAGTTCCATGATGATATGCTCCATAGCCTTGCAGACCAGGCTCGTCAGGCTAATGGGGCAGTAGTTCTCGGGATCTGTGGTGGCTCCCCCTTTGTGGAGTGGGTAACCGTTGCTGTGCGCCATTCAGTGAGTACAAAGCCTTCTTAAGCTGAAGTTATTTTTTTGATAAGTTTGTTGCATTGATTGACTTTGAAGAGTTTCTTTGTTTATGTAATACATAAGTGAATTGTAAATCTCATTCTGTTATAGGGATGCATGTCTTAATATCTGTAACCTTGGAACAGAGCATGGTTTGTTCATTTTCTGGTCTTTCTCTTTCTCGCTGGCTTAGAACACCATTATTCTTGTCTTCTGATGTCCCTTGTTGACAGAGTGGATCCAAACATTGTTCCATGGATCCCTGTAGTTTGGTATGTTTGACGTCTTCCACACGTGACTCTGGAGTGTGCTTTTCCATTCTCTCTATGCCTCTGTATAGTGCCTTTTCTGTAAGCAAAGGCAGTAATTTGAAATGGAGTCTAATAATGTATGTATTCCATAGGACCAGATGCTCCTGACAGGAAGATGTGTGGATAATCTTAAGTCTGAGGAGGGCCAATTGAGCCAAGAATAAGATTTTGTATGCAGGAACTGCAGCAATCTGTGTTAGACAAGGATAATGAGACAGATTTTTTTAAGCAAGTTCTATTTTTTTAAGAGTGTTGATCAACATAACAGACATTTTTATTTAAGGAAGTTTGAAGTTTACTTGTGTTTGTGCAGGATTGTTGTGGTAGTGGGAGACCATATTCCAACACTGGTATTAGGACATGAACCCATCCTCGACAGCATACATTTGTAACTACCACTGTATAATCCCATTTAGAGTTTGCTCCTTTTTCAGCTCAATAACCTGCAGTTTCTACTTTCCTTTTCCCCTTTATTTATTTAACTTTTTTCAGAGGTAAACTGGGAAGACTGTCTATTGAAGTGGCTTTACTGGAATCTGTTAGTAGTCAAAAGGAAACTGTGGTAATCAAACTCAGAACTATAGCATGAAGCTTGTTAGCAATTTGTAGCCTTAATCTCTTTACTACATTACCAGATTTACTTACATTCATTTTTTAGTGGACATTCTTGATTATGTTGTCAAGCTGTCACAATACTATTTTTCATTACAAAATTGTCCAATATAGTTTTCTGTATTCACATAGGTTTTATAAAATCTTTCAGGAGTTCAACAGTACTAGCAGCAAAACCAGTTTCACACTGAGATAGGCAACCCCTCCCCCCAACACACACACACACACACACACACACACACACACACACACACACACACACACACACACACACACACACACTCACATCCCAGCCCAAGTGGCTAGGCTGTCACAATCCCCTTTACTTAATGCAGTTTACCCTAATCCCATTTTACTTTGGGAAAAAGCGGAAAAATCTTTAGGGATTTTCTTGGTCAGCTACTCTCATACCCTTCTCTCATCCTGTACTGATATGTAGGTGTTTTATTTATAACTAAAAGTGTTCTCCAAAGGGTAAGGAGTATTTTCTTTGGTAAAAAAAATATGCATATATGCATACATATAAAGTAAATGAAGTCCTATTGCATGGTGACACCCAATGCAGTGTAATAGCATGGTACGGCATATAGTTATTTATAGGTAGTCCTGTGGTCTGTGGTGTTTCTTGCAAAGAAAGAAACAAAGTTATAATTAAAAATGTCCTGCACATTAAACATAATTAAAGATTATGTGTCATGAGAGCACACAAAGTGACATATAACACATCCTGTACATTAAACATAAGTAAAGATTATGTGTCATGAGAGCACACAAAGTGACATATAACACTAAGGTTCACATAAGTGTACAACCATAACAGTGGTCCTTTTATAGGTAGTTAGTAGGCATGCAAACTATTCAGGAGCATAGTCTAAATTCCCAATTTTCCCGTAGCACTTTTTAGTTAAGTGACTTGCCCAAGGTTACACAGTAGGCAGATAAAGGCTGAAAATCAAAACCTGTATCACAAGAATTTTCTCATGAAAAGTTCATAGTCTTAATATTCTGTGCTAAGGCTATTCCAAGTATAAGGCGAGTCATGAACAGAGCAAAGATATCAGATGTGAAACTAGTGTTGGTATCATGAGCTTGCCTTGACTTAGGAATGCAGTCATTTGTCACAGTAGCATTAAGAGGTCCACAAATATTTGAATGTGTTAAACTGAAAGGAATAAGGGAGGATAGGTTTTGCAGAGTGTGACCGGCATTCTAAAATATAAGGCATGTGGGGTTCTATTATATATTCCCATGGTCTTCAGTGAGTTACGATCACACTACAAATCTTTACTGGATCAGAGCTCTTAAAGCATGCTTGTCTTACAACCATGTTCTTAAACTTTTGGTTTATTTTTTAAAGTCTTGATTTGCAGAAACACTGGTTTATGTAGAAAGGCAACTCAGTTTGTCTAGCTAACTAAATTGTCAGGGCAGTTGATCTGATTTGTTTCCTGGTTGCAGGTTCCTTTGTACATTGTAAGATTCAGGCTGTTGTCTGTCTCCACACCAGTTGTTGTTAGTTGTATGCCTCACAGTGGCCAATAAAGTGCTTGAAATACCTACCCTGGTATTGTGGGTGGGATAGTTAATTACAGGGTTGGAGCTGTTTTTGAGAAGATCTGCCATTTGACAAAAAAATTCATCCATCAAATATAATCTCATCACCTCCAACTCTATTTACTTTTATTTCATCTACGAGGAGAACAAATAATATTCTAATAGTTTTTTCCCCTTTTCAAGGTGTTTCTATTTTCCCCCTCAATTCTAAAGCCATGGAGTTAGCATATTCAAATACAGAGAGGGTAAGTCACTTGCAAACACAGAAAAGTTTTCCTCCTGCTGTCACTTGAAAGTTCAGCTAATTTGCTTTTTTGATGAGTTGGATTTACAGTCTGTAGGTTTCACATCAGCTTATCATAGGGAATGCATAGCTTTTATTCTGTAAATCTGACATTGCCGTACAGGAGTGCAAGGCGGGTTTTACTTGATTTGCCTAAAGGATATAAAAGTGATGCAAATACTGCCATCTCAGTCATTTGACAGCTGTTATTAGCTTGGGTAGTACTTAACTTTTCAGCTCTAAATCTCCTTAGATGTCAGTATCCATAGCATCTATTTTAAAGAGTGGTATTGCCTAGTACAAAATGGGTTGATTGCTCTTTTTGTTTTTTATTGCCTCTAACAGCCATGATACTGCTTGTTAAAGTGTTCAATTTAGGTTTAGACACACTATTTTTTTTTTAGCAGTTGTGTGTTTTATGACATTTGAGGACCATTGCTCATGTTTCACTGCCTCACTGCTATGGTGTGTATATGCAAATATTTTTCACACACACACACACACACACACACACACACATATATATATATATATATATATATATATATATCTATATATGGATCTACTTCATGTGAGCGAAAGTTCATATGATCGACAAACTTTTCAGAAAGACCAAAATACCGAAATCTCAAAACACTGGAAACTCATTTAGTCGAAACTCATAACATTGGCACATGGCATTCAAAGTATTATGCACTTTCCCCACTGTAGCATGACCCTGGAATTAGAATAAATAGATGGGGGGTGTGGGGGGGCATAGCCCCCCACAAACATAGTAAATTTCACAGATACATGTGGATAGTTAAAACAAAGATGACATTATTTATCTAAATAATGTGGGAGGGCTATGCCCCCACACCCCCCGCTATGGGGGGCTGTGCCCCCCACACCCCACCTATCTATTTATTCTAACTCCAGGGTCATGCAACAGTGTAGAAAGGGCATAATGCTTTGAATGTCATGTGTCAATTTTATGAGTTTCGACCAAATGAGTTTTCGGTGTTTTGAACTTTAGGTGTTTTGGTCTCTCTGAAAATGTACCAAACACCAAAAATCTTTTTTTTTATAAGAATATATGCACATAACTATAAATGTAAAGTACTTAATTGTACAGAATAATACACTATCAAGTTTCATATAATACAATCACAATAAAATCAAATAATGTAGATAACCATTTAAAAATGCATCAGTCAAATGACAGTTTAATAAATGTTCTTAGAGAATCGGCAAACTGTACATCAACACCCTGTTCGTTCTCCAGCTGGGTATTAATGTACAAGTAGTGCCCGCTGACAAATGAGTCCACTACCTAATGGCAGCTTATCAAGCTGCCATGGAGCTCAGACTGAAAAAAAACTAACAGCCACCATTGTTTTACGCTTGTTCACTAAGCAGTGGTTCTACTGTTTAGCGAGCATAAAATGTTAAAAAATTTAAAAAAGGGAGATAGATAGACTGTTTGTGTGTGTGTGTGTGTGTGTGTGTGTGTGTGTGTGTGTGTGTGTGTATGTGTGTGTGTGTGTGTGAGATCAAGAAAGTGAGAGAGAATGCGACAGTGATCTTGGGTGACTGAATGCATGAAAGTGGAGGAGACTGTGTGTGTGTGAGAGAGAGAGAGCAAGAGAGAGTGAGAGCGATCTTGTGTGAGTGTGTGCTTGTATGAAAGCAGAGGAGACTGTGTGTGTGCGATAAACTGAGACTGAGAGCAATGTTGTGTGAGTAAATGTGTGTACGAAAGCAGAGGAAATTGTGTATGGGAGAGAAAATGGGCTCTATGTAAAACTGTTGTGTTTTACTTGGTTATTATTTTTTAAGCACTATATTATTTTTTTATGTATGTTTGATGTAAAATGCTTCCTTCCAACATCATTAACATATACTACAGCAAGTTTGAAAAATTAGGCGGAGGAATTATTTTACATTAAACATATATAAAAAATAATGTAGTACTTTAAAAAAATAAGTAAGCAAGTAAAACACAACAATTTTACAGAGACCCCATTCTCTAAGTGCAATAATGCCCTCCAGGGGCATTAATTAACACCCTTCCAGGGGTGTAGAGGCCCTTCGCCATTAATTACACATTTACATACACCCTGTCAGGCATTATTGCTTGCATAAAGCATACTGACAAATGTTATAGTAAGTAACATGGTACAATTTACAAAAATAATCACAGCAAAATCTATTAACCTTTACAAGGAAATTCCTGCGCTGATGGTCAAAAAAACTTTTAAACACTATTGAGTTGTATTTGTAAGTCATCTGCTTTTTAGTTTCAACTTTATAGTTAATGTTTTATCTAGCCTTGGTGGAGTCTCAGCTACAAAAAAAATCTGCCATCCCATTTCTCTGTTATCTAACTTGGGAGTCCAACTTTCTTTCTCTTTCATTTGCTGTCAGTTTTCTTTGGCTGACAATCACAACATAGAAGCAATGTTTATTATAATGTATAGTATATTGTTAACACTAGCTGAAGAATGAACAATTTGTTCTACTCTTTGTTAATTAAGGAATTCTAATTTATTTATTTATTTGACATTTGTTTGCCAGGAAAGTCCGACTGGGTAAGTGCCCGTTTTTAGTGGAGGCCTGGGGAGAAAAGCTCCAGAGAACATTTTAGACAGATTACAAATTGTCATTGGTTGCAAACTAAGACAATATCACAAAAGTACAATTTGTGGATACAATAAAATAAGCAAAATGGTTAGAAGACCATGTACACATGAACATGATAAGACAAGTCAATATCACAGGACAACAGTTTGTGGATAGAATAAAAAGAAGCAATCAAGTTCGAACATACTATATACATGATACATGAGGATTCCTAATATGTATGATTCGTGATACTACATAATTATACGTGACAAATAAGTAATAAATTTGGAACACAATATATACAGACTCTAGAGAATTTTAGCAATATATACAGTATATACAGTCATGGTTTCTGAGATAAAGAAAGGGCAGTGTAAGAACAGAATGAATGAATATTTGATAGTTAAGGTATACTGAAGGGAAGGCTAGAAAGGAGGTTAAGGAAGATGGGTTGTAGGGTGGATGAATCAAGAGTACAGTAAAATTGGACAAATGGGAATAGTAATGAGTACTAAGATGGTGCGGAGCACGGACAGATCCAGTTATTGGATAGATGTTCTTTCAGTTGAGACTTAAAAGAATAGTAGTGAGGTATAAGGAGGATGGAATCCGGAATGCTATCCCATGATTTGGCAACACAGTGAGAATACAGGCTAATGCCATTTGATCATATATTAGATGCTTGTGAGAAGAGCGCAGGTAATGCAATGGAATATACTGCTGAAGTATTGATGAGGTAGTTTGTGAAAATGAGGAGTTGTGCAGTGTATTGTGTATTAACATTAGTCAATAGGTTGGGTAGTTTGAGCCAATTTGGGGTCTTGAGAGCAGAGCAGTGATGAGAATCGTGGGCCAGCCCTGTGCAAATTTGTCTATTTTATTATAGCATTGACTGAGTTTTACTTTGAGGTTAGAGTGAAAATTAGTTAAAGTAGGGAAAATAAATACCAAATAAATTCCTTCACCTCATCATTGACCATTGTCCACATCTTCTCTAGTTGATAAAAAGTATAAAAGACCTCTGTGTAAAATTATAAGTACTAAAACATTTTCCATGCTTATATCCTATTATCCATATCCATAATCGAGAGATTCCACTTTCTCAATTTTGTATTCAGTTTCTTTAGTCTCTTCCTATAGATGCTTACTTGCCATAACAGAATCTTTTTTAATACATACACCTAAATATTTCATGTTATTATGTCCCAAAAAATATAAGTATTTCTGAGCCAGTTCATATGTGGGAACAAAGTTTACCACTGTAACCTTTGTTTTATTTTCATTAATTTTATACCTCAAAAAGACTTGAAGCAGTCTCTGTATATTCACTGAAATGCCCTTTTATAAATTTTTCAAGTACAAAACAATGTTATCTGCAAGTAAAGCTCATTATTTTCTTTGCCAGTGGTTCTAAATATAAAGCAAACATCAAAGTGGAAAGGGGATACCCCTGCCTTGCTCATCAATTCAAGTACAGCTTGAGAGAGAGGAATCATTGCCTCCAACTCCTCCTATATCCTCCTAATTAACCATGTTATTGTGTCAGTGAATGCAGACACCACCACTGCCATCTTCATAAAATCCTAGCTGATTCTATTGAACGCTGTCTCTACATCAAAAGACAGACCAACAATAGCAGTGTTTTCTTACATTTTACTTCCCTCTGTGTCATTTTTCTATAATGTTGTCAATGCTTGCCTCCCCTGCTCAAAATAACATTGATCCATATCTGTCAATTTTGACAACGCTTTGCAGTTTCTTCATATATATATATATATATACACATATTAATATATACACTTTGGAATGTCGAAATCTTGAAATATTGAATTTCAGTATCTCGAGACCAAAGTCTCAAATCTGCAGTTGCTCAAAACTGCAGAATATCGAACCCGGAAATGTTGAACCCGCAGTAGTGATGGCACGTTAGGTAAATGTAATGTTTTTTTAAGGGTTTTAGGGAGGGTTTGTGTGTATGTCAGTGTGTTGGGGAGTTTTAGGTGTGGGTTAGAGTAGGTAGGTAAGAGTGTGAGTGTGTAAGTGTTGAGAGTGGTGGTGTTTGTATGTATGTGATGTGTGTTTGTGCAAGGGGGTGTAGAATGTGTGGTGGTGGGTTTTCTGTCTTTCGGTTTTTAGTGCGACTTAGGAGTTAGTATATAAGTAGTGGGAGTGTGGGGCTGCTTATAGGAAGGGTAGGTGTGTGCATTTGTTTTGTTGTGTTCATGTGTGTTGTTTTGGTTTGTTGTACTGTCAGGAGGTAGGTGTATTTGTGTTTGTGTGGTGTACTGTTTTTTTCACAGTCGCGGTTTTGAATTTTGCGGTTTTGGAGTTTTGGGTTTGTGAGTTTTCGGCTTTATAGTCTCAAGATAATGAAATTCAATATTTCAGTATTTCAGGATTATAAAGTGAATATATATATATATATATATATATATATATATATATATATATATATATATATATATATATACATACACATACATATATATATATATATATATATGTATATATATATATATATTTATATATTTTTTTTTTTTTTTTCATCTCTTTGAGTAATATAGCCACAGCAGCTTTTTAGGTTCATAGGTTGGTAGATTCATAGGTTGGTACTAGGCTATCGGCCCTAAGGCCTGTGCAAGCCTAGCCATAACAATTCCCTGGAAATTTTTTCCCACAATATTTACTTCTCTGGGCCCCTGTCTTGCAGGGCGACTGACATGATCCCCGGGGAGAATTTCCTATCTCCCATCCAATCATCAAGGTTCCTTTTGAATGGGCCAATGATGTGCTCTGCTTGACATGTATGGGCAGTCTATTCCAGAGTATGGGGAGTCTCTGGGTCAGGAACCTATCCCTCCAGCATGTTTTGTTCATTGTGATGATAAGGTTTAGATCCCTGGAGTGTGTGGCTCTGAGGGATTGGGATTTCTTTAAGTGGAGCATGTCTAACAGCTCAGGGTTTGACATGCCCTTGTATGTTAAGCAGAGATCGCCTCTGAGTAGACGATATGCCACAGAGTATAGCTGGAGTTTTTTTAGATGGTCAGCATATGGCATCTGCTTTAGACCTGTGATTCTTTTAGTGAGGTATTTCTGTGGCCTTTCCAGCTGTTGCAGATGTCTTGTGAGGTACATACCAAATGGGGCATTATACTCTATAATGGGACTAATGAGGGATGAGTACAGTGGGACAATGACCTCCTTTTTTATGGATGAAAAGCCCTTAGTGATGAGGTGTGCCACGTAGAAGGATTTCCTGACTGTTGTGGCAATGTGGTTATCGAACATGAGACCACTGACCACTTGTGTCCCTAAGTCTCTCACCACACTTTCGATGTTTAGTGTCCTGCCACCTATGTTGTAATTCATGGGTACATGTTTTTTTCCAAAGGGGATGACTATACATTTCTTGGCATTAAGCTTGAGCCCATGGCTCTGGCACCAGGCATCTGTCTTTGTAAGGCCCTTTTGTAGAATATCCACATCATTTGGGGATTCAATAATGGCTCCCAGTTTGCAGTCATCTGCAAACTTTGTTAGCCAGAGTCCCTTAGTGTTGGCTTGTACTTCAGAGAAGTAGATGCCAAACAAGAGTGTTCCCAGGACTGAACCCTGAGGTACTCCACTTGTCACTTGTCTGGAGCTGGATTTGGACTCGGCTACTTTTACAGTCTGGGTTCTGTCAGTAAGCCAGTTGGCAACCCATCGAGTGACGTAGGGATTTATGCCCAGCTTAGTAAGTTTATCTATGATTCCAGAGTGGGGGATGGTGTCGAAGGCCTTGGCGAGGTCCAGATAGGCTGTGTGAACCTCCTTACCCTAGTTCACAGCTCTGGAGACTGATTCAAAGAAGTCAATCAGATTCAGGAGACAAGATCGGCCCTTCACAAACCCAGACTGGGTGGGGTCCAGTGTCTGGAGGTTGCCAATGTCTTTGTTTATAAGTTCCATGATAATGCGTTCCATGCCCTTGCAGATCAGGCTTGGCAGACTGATGGGACAGTAGTTCCCAGGATCCAAGGTGGATCCTCCCTTGTGGAGCGGGATAACTGTAGCTGTGCGCCACTCAGTGGGCATGAAGCCTGAGGTGAGGTTATGATTAAACATGACACTTAGGTGGGGTGCCAGTTCATTTTGTAGTTCATGTAGTACACAGCCTGGGATGTCATCTGGTCCCATGAATGCTGTATTCTTAGCTTTGGAGAGTGCTGTTTCTACCTGTGTGGCTGTGATTATCGGAATATGGCAATCTTTTGGTATTGAAATGGGCCCTTTAGTGGGTGAGAGAGGAGTTAAGTTGGCACTAAATCGATCTGCCAGGATATTGGCAATATCCTTGGGATCAGTATATTTAATGCCATTCTGTTGTAGCTCAGAGCAGATCTGAGCATTGCCATTTAGATTCTTCATTCATTTAGATCATGCATCACCATTTTCTGTTTCATCTCTTCTAATGTTTGCTAATAATTGCCTCACCTTCCTCTTTTAAACTTTACATACCTAAGTCTTCTATAAATATTTACATTTTTGCCTTGTTTTGGTTTCCACATTCCTCTATTTATAAAAATGTTCATAAAATTTCTAAAATATCTCCAGTGCCTCTATAAGATCTCTAGTTATTTTTCCTGCTATAGGCTATCTAAGTTTGGTGACAGCCATTTCTACTTTCTGTTGCCCAAGTCATTGCACAAAACGTTTTTGTTCTCTGGAGTTGTTATCATAAAACAGTTGCTTAACGCACCTGTTTGGTTTTGTCTGTAGCAAAGGAAAAACAAGAAATCTAGAAAATTTATGATTGTATTAAAGTTGTTAAACCATGTTTTCCATATGGTACAGGGAGCTATATTCTAAAAAGAAAGAAAGGCTTTGAGTATGCCTACTTTTCACCAAATTCTTACACTTAGTAAGGCTGCCCTCTTAATGTTTTGTTGGATATTTCTTGACACATTTTTGGGTGTACTGTGTGCAAATCATAAAAATGATAAACTGTGAAACTGGAACATGTTCTGTTTTGTACTTATACTTCCCAGGAGACAGTACCAAGCCGCGCTTAAGTTTTACATTACAGTTCAACTGAATTTAGTGCAGGTCTCCTGAAGTTGTTGAACTCCGTATGAGTGATTATCATATCATATTCATCTTAGTATATATTTAGTTTGCTTGCTGTGTTCATAATTTTTGTCTCTGATAAGCAGGTTGCAGAGACCTGTAGGACTATGTGCCTATTCTGAGGCCTACTCGGTCACTTGTCACACGTAGTATGCTGTTATATATATTTTGTCATAGTATCAGCATGTCTGCCTAAGCTGTTGTCTGCTAATAATTTGGCTTCCAGTTATAATGTATATTAATATATTTCTCAAAAGATTTTCTTAGTGTATGCGTATATTTCTTACCCTTTATAAGACTAACCATCATCTAAGAAGTCTTTGCTTAAACCTGACAATTTTAAAAATTAGTAAATTTGCTCTTATGCTATTGAAAAGGTATGCTGACACTGTCTATAAACATGCACTGTCTGGGGTGAGGCTGGGGTAACACATGGGGGAAGGTGATAGGCTGAAGTTGGGATGCTAGCCCAAGACTCATATATCTTCTCCCTGCATTCTCATTCACTCACCTACAAAATGCAATAAGTAAATAAAGGTCTGTAATATAACTGCAGGTTGCAAAACAGCTCTTCTAATACCAGAAAATAAAATCTGTTAAAAGTTAATCTTACCTCTGAGTAATGCTGAAGATTTCAACAGCACGCTCAAGGCTAAGGACCACTTTAGCACTGGGTCTTTGTATTACGTTTAAGCAAGGCATTACTTGACATGGTTCGCTATCTGAATATTATAATCCATATATTTTCAAGTGACTTTGAGTATGTATGGATATGTGCACATAACTGCTTTTCAGTCAGTTCCAAAACATCTAAAAAAACTGCAGGACCAGCTTAAACCTGCAGGCTTTTTTTGGCAGAGCTGTACTGTCAACATCACTTAACTTTTGAGAACTACAGCTACATTTAACAAGATAAGAACAGCTATGACACAATGCACAATGTGTTGCTTGCATCAAAATGTTGACAATGACAAGAGACCCTAGGAGAATGCCCCAGATTGCCACAAGACATGCTAACAAGTTGCCCTTTGGAATGGACATGGTATAGTAAGGCAGTGCAGGGAGCCATAGCAGAGAATGCTGCAGATCCATGAGCATTTTTGTCAGTACCTTAGATTATGACATTCTTGACTCTTTAAAAATCCCACCCTCTAAATTTTGTTTCTGATTAGCAGTAGCATTCTTACCTTGTTTACAGTGTTCTTCTCATTACAGTGATGTCAGTTTGTTGGTGAACTGACTGTTCCCCTCCTGCTTTACTGCATTCCATAGTACGGTTGCCTACTTGCTACTGTACTGCATATCATTTATAAATCTATAGGATAACTTTGTTTGGGCAGTGAGAAATGAAAGAGGCTGCAGAGACCACATCTACATTAGAATAGGAGAAAACATACTAGATCTCATCATCACAAACATGGGGTCACAATGTTCAACACCAGAAGTATACCCATCATTGGTGAGATCAGATCTTAAACTAATCTCACTGGGAGTCCACATCCCGCCCCCACCCCAGATAAAAAAGACCACAGTGAAGAACTTCTCAAAAGCTGACTTCACACTTCTAAAGACTGGTGTGGTCTCCTTCAAGGCCCCCGTGCCAGCGGAAACCATTACTCAAACCGCTGAATCACTTACAAATGCCTTCTACCAGCACCTCCAGGACTGCATGGATCAGGCAATCCCAAACAAAACAAAGACTCTTTGTACCAAAGACAAGCGTCCAGTCTGGTGGACCCCAGCCATAAACAAACTTTACAACAAAAGGAAGAAGCTACTACAAGATAGAGCAAAATCTGTAAAAGGGAAGACACCCTTGATCATTATAAGTAAAAAACTGAGATCTCTCATAAAAGCAACCAAGGCAAATTTTGAGAGAAAAATCACTAAGGACTCAAAAGACAATCATAAGGCCTTTTTTAGCTATGTTAGAAACCTGGGAGGAAACTCCCAGATATGCTCAGAATTAGTCCAAAATGATGTAAAAATCACTGAACCTACAGACATTGCCAACATACTGGCTGGCAGGTTCAGTGCAAATTTCTCCCCCCCAAAAGGAGAGATATCTATACCAGAGGATTGTAGTCCCCCAAACATCTCAAATGCTCAGTTGAGAACTGCTCTCTCCAAGGCGATAAACACAGCATCCATGGGACCAGACGGTGTCCCCGGTTGTGTGCTCCATGAACTTAATGAGGAATTAAACCCGCAGTTAGGGCAGCTGTTTAATCTTAGCCTCACCTCAGGATACGTACCCAAGGAGTGGCGTACGGCAACGGTGGTCCCACTTCACAAAGGAGGTGCCTCCACCGACCCCGGAAACTACCATCCCATCAGCTTGACAAGCCTGGTCTGCAAAGCTATGGAGAGGATCATAATGGAACTCATAAATAAAGACATAGGGGACTTGCAGACTTTGGATCCAACCCAGTTTGGCTTTGTCAAGGGCAGATCATGCCTTTTAAACTTGGTTGACTTTTTCAAAACAGTCACCAAGGCCATTGACGAGGGCAAGGCAGTCCACACAGCCTACCTTGACCTGGCAAAGGCTTTTGACACGATACCCCACTCGGGTATCATTGAAAACTCACCAGCTTAAATGTAAACCCATACGTCACAAGATGGGTTGCAAACTGGCTAAGTGACAGAACCCACAGGGTCAGAGTTGCTGGCGCCATGTCAGACTCCAAGCCTGTCACAAGTGGTGTCCCACAGGGCTCAGTCCTGGGCCCACTTTTGTTCGGCATCTACTTTTCAGAAGTACAAGCAAACACAGGAGGATTATGGCTGACAAAGTTTGCAGATGACTGCAAACTGGGCACCATAGTTGAAAACCCATCTGACACAGACATCCTACAGAAGGGTCTCATAGAAACGGATGACTGGTGCCAGAGCCATGGCCTAAAGTTAAACGCCAAAAAATACATAGTCATACCCTTCTGGAAAAACAAGGTTACCCCTAGTTACCATATAGGTGGCAATCCACTAAGCACAGAAGAGGTTATCAGGGATCTGGGGACCCAGGTTGACAGTAACCTTTCGTTTCACACTCACGTTGCCAAAGTAGTTAGGAAGACCTTCTACATTGCCCACCTGATCATGAAGGGATTCACATCTAGATCAAGAGAGGTCATTGTTCCCCTGTACTCATCACTCATCAGACCAATGATTGAGTACAATGCCCCATTCGGAATGTATCTGACCCGACACCTGCAGCAATTGGAAAGGCCCCAAAAGTTCCTCACCAAAAGGATAAAAGGTCTCAAAAATATGTCTTATGCTGCCCGAATGAAGGAACTCCAGCTCTATTCAGTCGCTTACCGTCTGCTCAGAGGTGACCTGTGCTTGACATGCAAGGCCATGTCCAACTCAGAATTAATGAACATGCTTCACCTCAAAAAATCTAAATCCATCAGAACTACAAGGGTAAGAGACTTAAACCTCGACACGGCTATCAATAGGATGTGCTGGAGGGACAGATTCATCACCCAGAGACTCCCTATGCTGTGGAACAAAATCCCGGTACATGTGAGGCAGAGCTCCTCGCTGGCCTTGTTCAAGAGAAATCTTGACCAATGGTTGGGAGATCGCAGGTATACCCCAGGGATAACCTCAGTGTCACTGCTTGACAGAGGCACAGCAAAATAATGGGCATAGTATCCTTCAAATTAAAGGGGTGGCGAAAGCCACAAATCTCTGGGCTAGGCTTATAAATGCCTTAGGACAGATAGCCTAGTATGAACCTATGAACCTATGAACCTACATTACTGAATTATCTGGTGTTAGATAATCACAATCTTCAGATCTGATTATCTGAAGCCATTCTCAGACTGTAAGGAAGTCATGGTATTGCTCAACAGATGTAGGCAGGATATACTCGATATTGTAACTTTATACTTTTAAGAGGGACAGTATTATGAAATATCAGTCATTTACAGGTCTTTGAAATCAGACCGTGGCTTCATGTGGGCAAAATTGATAGATTTTACCCTAAGAAAACATACATTGATTAAGTCTGATTAATTACCATAAGAAAACCTACATTGATTGACTGAGTCTGATTAATTAGCAAGGCTGTTAATAGCAGCTTTTCATTCATATTTACCTTGCAAATCAACAGAAGCTGCAAATCAAGTAACACTGTCTGTATCTGAATATCAGTGCATTAAGCACTTCAGTTGTTTTCCCCTTGGAAGTGTGAGATGTGTAACCTGAAATTTTAGTCTTGTACAACATCTGCCATTCTTACCCTACTCCCTATCACATCAAACATGTATGTGTTTTACAGATACTGACACACAGCATTAGTAGCTTGCCAGTTAAAGGTCTGCAGTATGAACGTTTTAAGAGAGAAATTAGTATCCGTCTTATTTGTTACATCTTTATTTGCATTGTATGTTGTATGTGCATGTTATTTGTTACATCATGTTTGTGTGTGTGTGTGTGTGTGTGTGTGTGTGTGTGTGTGTGTGTGTGTGTGTGTGTGTGTGTGTGTGTGTGTGTGTGTGTGTGTGTGTGTGTGTGTGTGGCTGCGTATGGGTGCATGCATCTATATATATATATATGTATCTATATCTATATACAAACACACAGATATATATACACACACACGCACACACACACACACACACACACACACACACACACACCACTGGCACACTCATATATATGTATATATACATGCACATACATACACGCACACACACGCACAGACACACACACACACACACACACACACACAAAATCATATATAAAAATGTACGCATGTATATATATGTATATAGACACACACATGCACACACGCACACACTCACACACACACACACACACACACACACACACACACACACACACCACTGGCACACTCATATATATGTATATATACGTGCACATACATACACGCGCGCGCACACACACACACACACACACACATCATATATAAAAATGTACGCATGTATATGTGTGTGTGTGTGTGTGTGTGTGTGTGTGTGTGTGTGTGCGTTTGTGTGTGTCTATGTGTGTATGTATATGGGTATATATAGATATATATATATATATATATAAATATATATATATATATATATATATATATATATATTTACACATACAAACTTACAACACAGTTAAAGACAAGATAAACGCAATTAAAGACAAGACAGATGAGACAGATACTAGTTTATTTCTCAAAATGTTCATACTGAAGATCTTTAATTGGTCAGCTACTAACATAGCGGCTACATGCAATCTCACTGCAGTTACATTTTTGTGTGCAGTTCCGATCTTCTCTCTCTTTATTTAATTTATTCCTGCTCCCCATCTTGTGAGTAACCTGCATGATGTTGTAAACCATAAGCTGTGTACACACTGCTAAGCTAAGTGGAAGAAAAAAAATCAATATGTGTCTTTTTGAATTGAAATACACATCGTTTATGCAAATTATAAAAGCAGCCAAGCTGTGATATTTGCAGTCTTTTCAAACTGAACAAAATGTAGTTCCTCGATTCTTAATATTTTTGATTAGGGATCTACACTTATGTTGTCTGGTTTCAAAAAATGATGTTACCAGTGTTATCCTGTACCTCCCAAAAGTTTGACAGAGAGAACATGTAGGCTGCTGTAATTCTTATGCTGTCACCAAGCACTATATACAGAACTAGAAAATAATTATTCCTGACTTGTTCCTAACTCTGTGTAAGGCAATGTGAGGGGAAGGGGGAGGAAAAAAAGGGAAGAGGAAGGATGTGTGTGTTTTTAATGGTATTGATTACTGTATCTTGTCTTGAAAAATAGAACTGAGTATTATACTGTGTACTGCCTGCATGTATTCACACTCATTATATAGTGCTCAAAGTCAAGGTCAGTCATATGTGAATCCCTCCGAAGTCCAATGTTGTAGTTGGTTCTCACACGCTTCTTGTCTCCAGTTCTCTTTTCAGCCATAGTGGTCCTGGCATACTCTGGATCTTGCACAGTAAGATTAGCATGTTTCAGATACTTGGGCTGGCATTCTTTATATGCTTCATTCTTTGCATTTTCAATGAAGGAAATTCCAAATGCCAGGTAAAGGCATACGCTATTTGTTCCTCCACATTTCGTATCTCTATGATTGCTGACTCAGAAACATGTTATAGATTTTACTCTCATTTAAGGTTATGGCATCTGGCTATCAAACATCATGGCTAAGACTGTAGGATTTCTAAGTACCTTTAAACCTTTATATAAGAAATTCTTGCATCACAGGTTGCCTTTTACATAACCGTCACTTTTTTCCTTGTTTTTTTTATTTGATTTCTTCCTTAATCAATTTCTTTAAAGTATGAGCGTACAAGATTGTGTCATTTTACTGCAGTCAGTTTCCACAAATTTCATTAATTTGGATTAACATCACATTTCAGTGTATCTTTTTTTATGTTTTTGCAGGGGCCAAGCCCCCTGTACCCTCCATGTGGGGGGCTGCTCCCCAAACACATCCTGTCAATTAGATATACCAACTCCGAGATCGCACTACATTAAGGAAACGGTACATTTTCTGATCCTTGCTGTACTTTTTAAGTGTAAGCATTGAAAACCTAGCATGACCAGCACTGGGTGGCACAATGTTTATTGATGGTACCTCAGAGCAAAAGGATGTCTGGTTTGATTCATAGAGTAGGTTCCTCCTTTGTAAAGTTTCCATGTTCTTTCTGTATTCAAGATGATTACTTCTATATACTCCAGTTTCCTTCCACCTCCAAAGACATTAAGTATGTTGATTATGTGTGCGTGTCATGTAAAAGAAAAGCCTGGCAATCTACTCCCATTCCTCCCTGGTCTAGTAAACTCCATGGATGGTACGGGATGTTTATGGAGTTGCTCTAGAAGTCAGACATGACTTGTGAGACCTAAATGAATGGATGACCAACACCAGATCCATATTTCACCCATTACTGTGCTTGGCATACAGGAACAGTTTGAAACGTACTCAGTAAATCACTCAGCATTACAGTTTTTCTGTGATCTTACAGTAGATTGTGCACATTATGAGATTATACAGAGGTACGTGTTTTACTTTTACATTACATTTAGTGAAGTTTTAGAAGTTGTATTTTAGTCAATAACTCATTTATAATTGTCTCATTATTAAAATGCAATAAAATCCACATTAAGAAGCCAATAGACATAGCACTGATATGGAGTAAGTAATGGTTTTCAAATACTGAGGCAGTGTTTGATGTAATGTGGGGCACGTGATTAAGTAGCTGCTAGACATATGAAATATAAATAATGATCAGAATTTGATTGTTTTATTAGGAGCATCAGTGGCTAAGCTTAAAGTCCATTTTGGCAAGATGGTTGAAGTAAAAGGGCAGTGGGACAGAACAAGGTGAGACGATAAATTGAGGAAATGAGGAAAGCAGTACTGTTAGGGTGTGACATTCAAACGCATTAGCAGTATCTGTTACAGCAGAGCTAAAACTGACATTCTTATTTTCATCTGCACTGGAGAAGAGTAGAGGTTTTATCTGACCTGGTAGTATGTGCATAAATATTCTATGCCCCACTGAATTTCAGCATCTGAAGACAAAATAAAGGGGTTTGTCAGAACACAGGCTACATTTGCATGTGTTGTTTAAGCTAGCTGACAGGCATTTTTGCATTAGGATTATGAACAAGTGAGCATACACATATACACAAAAAGGGAGATAGGCATTGTTGCATTAGGATTATGAACAAGTGAGCGTACACATATACACAAAAAGGAAGAATCATTGTTTTTTTCATCTTTTCATTTGTGCAGTTATCTCAGTGTAGATATGCTTTCACCATTGGTCATATACCACTCATCCCACACTTATTAAAACCCACTGACACGTTTGTCTCCAATACTACCTCAATTGACATGTTCCCTTGAATACTATCCCTCCTTATGAATTAACTTCCCTGTACCAGACCTTAACCTCATCTTCTCAGTCTGTTATCTTGGCTTCTCAGTTTCCTGGTCTCTCTCTTGTATACTGAACTGTACCTCTGTTCTTGCTGTGCCTTGTCACATCTCCTCTTCATCGTCGGCAGTGGTCCGATACACTTAAATTAGTTTCAGAAGTCCTTCCTCATCCGATAATCCTTCCATTCCATTTATCTTCATCATTGTTGTCGTTTCCCTCCAGATCCTTACCACAGTCCAATTTATTTTTACCGTACAGTTTCCAAAACTGCTTTCTGTAGTCCAGATGGGCCTTACCAGGGCTCTGTAGAAGGACTGAATGACTTCTATTATCGTCAGGTCCATTTCCAATAAGTTGCATTCTATTATTGTTTGCATCACAGCTACCATTGTACATGTTTAATCTCTGGCATGAATGTGACCTCCAGACTCTCTCATCGCCATCTATCCCAAAGACACTCCTCCACACAAATGTTTTGGCCAGAGTTGCGGCTTTTAATGTTTTTTTTTTTTTTTTCACTGAAGCTCACTTTCTAACAATTTTCACAGTGTGTTCATTTCAGCTGGTTCTGTTCGATGTTTGTAAACCATCTGACGTGAAAACTATCAGACTACTGTCACTTGGAAATATGTTTACCTTGTTTCCCACCGCTCAGACATACTCAACACATCCCCACTGAATAAGGCAGGCCCTGATACTCATTGATACTCATTGGTACTCTACTAGTGAGCTCTCTTTTCCTACTGACCACACCCTCACTAATATACTGCTTCTAACCGGCAGGCCCTGATACTCATTGATACTCATTGGTACTCTACTAGTGAGCTCTCTTTTCCTACTGACCACACCCTCACTAATATACTGCTTCTAACCGGCAGGCCCTGATACTCATTGATACTCATTGGTACTCTACTAGTGAGCTCTCTTTCCTACTGACCACACCCTCACTAATATACTGCTTCTAACCGGCAGGCCCTGATACTCATTGATACTCATTGGTACTCTACTAGTGAGCTCTCTTTTCCTACTGACCACACCCTCACTAATATACTGCTTCTAACCCTTTGGTAGATGAGCACCAGTGTCACCATTTTAAGCCTCACCATTCTTCCTGTCAGCTTATGTGATACTCGATTGTGTAGCACTTTGTCAGAGATATAGATGAAGTCTAGAAATAGCGCATAGTTGCAGTTATTGCAGCCAGGTACTTTAATGAGCTATTAAATAAATGAAGATAGTTCTGAGCAGTTTCCTAGTGACCCTTTCAATGAATGAACAAACATGGTTTGCTAGATCAGGCCTGTACTACCTATGCAGTTTGGAGTGCATCATTCCCTTCTCATCCTATAAACTTGCCAGTCTTATCTGTAAGCACCTTTCCATTTCTTTGCCGCCTACTGAGTTGAGATTTATCACCCCATATTCCTCTGCTTTCTCTTTTACTTAACACTTTGTAAAATAGCAGTATCACTTCTCATTTTTCCTAAACAGTAGCACACCACAGTCTAGATGGGCAGTGTACTGCCTGGTCAGGGAGGCTTCTAGAGCAAGTAAGTATCATACTGTGCATCTAATCTGGGCCACATGTCTTGTCTTTAATTGTTTAACCAATTCCATTACTTTTATATTTCATGCAAATGCCATGTCAGTCTGGCTGTTTTTATTCATTCACATTTTTTGTTACACTGGTATGCTATTCCTTCTGCCCATCCTTTACCTTAAATCACCACACCTTCTCCTTTCATCTATCTGCCTTAGTTTATGTCACTCCCCTTTCTCATTACTGACTCAGTTCCTATGTTTTTCTTTCCCTAGCACTTTCATGCAGTTTTTTTCTGTATGTCCTGAATCACTTTTCTCTGTTTCCTTTTTCTCCTTTATGTGTCCTCCCATGTAACCCAGAGCCCTCCATCCTTTAATTTCCTGTCTACTTTCCAGTGCCTTTTCTACCTTAGAAAAATTCACACTTTCGCCATAACCTGTACTTGTGGTTTACTTTTCCCCCAGTGTATGAATGCGGAACTTCATTGCAGAACAGTGACTGCTTCCCAATAGTTTCCTCAGCTGTACCTTCCTCAGCACTTTGATATCTGTCAGTATCTTCCCTAATATTGGGTGGTGCACAGAAACATCACGTTTGAGTTGCTACCTCACAGCACTTGGTTTGCCTGTTTTATCCTTAACGGCAGAGTGAGTATGTTCTCCCCATGAATTCTGTGAGTTTTCAAGCTTTCAGCATTTACTCCAGTTTCCTACCACATGACAAAGATGAACTGTTGGACTTCCAAATACACATAAAAATAGGTTTGCATGCCATAAGTGACCAAGATGAGTGTGTGTGTGTGTGTGTGTGTGTGTGTGTGTGTGTGTGTGTGTGTGTGTGTGTGTGTGTGTGTGTGTGTGTCTTACAATGCACTGCCGTATACCACTGAATCCTAGAATAAGTTCTGGCTTCCTCACAACTCTAAACCAGATTACGTAGATAATCACAGATTGAAGGAACAGCTAGAATGTTGCACTAGCTTGGTCCTTTATTTTGTACACTGCCTCATGCAGGTTACTCACAAGATGGAGAGCGGGAATCAATGAAACTATATCCATCACATGAACATTGGCTCTAGGTGATTGTCCCCCTGTTGAAGTGGGAACAAATGAAACTATATCCATCACATGAACATTGGCTCTAGGCGATTGTCCCCCTGTTGATGTGAGACACTGACCTCATACAAAAATGGGAAAAAGTGGTTGTGGGTGGATGGGTGGACCTGTTTTCACATTTTATTTAAAGATGAATGCCCAGTTCAGTCAGTCCTTGGCATGGTTACATCCCTGTTATTGTCTTTCTTCTGCCTTGCCCATTTTACTATATTTTCTTCATTGCCATACTGGTCCTATCCATCTTGTCAATTTGCTTGTCCATCATGATCCATCATTATGTCTTCTGTAAACCCATTCTCTTTCCTTGGCCTAGTAGGTCTGGTTTGCCCTCATTCCCCTTCTCTCATGTCATTTGCTTCTTCTTCATGGTTCATTGTCCTTTCATACATACAGTACTACTTCACAATTTATGTTTCACATCTCTTCTATAAAACCCACATTCTGGGGCTATTATAACCCAGTTTCCTGTTCCATATAGTGTCTGTTTCTACAACTGCTTTCATGTCAACTTTTCTTTCCCTTGATTACTGGCTCCAGTGTGCTTTTTTTTTTTTTTTTTTTTTTACCAAGTTCCTGTAATTGCACCACTGTATTCCAGTACTTGACCTATCTGAGCATTTTAATTTTTTCTTCTTTGTTTTGACATACCTCAGTTTAAATGCATTCTGGGTAGTAAATAACTTTCCATTCCTGTGTTCAGCCATTGTCTGTTGTTTACTTGCAAGTTACGTCTGTGCTATAGCACTTTTCTCTTTCATGTCTTTATCCATCCTGTGGTAATTTTGTGCTTCTGTTCTTCACGTCATTCTTTCATTTTCTTATTGAAACCATCTGCGGTTCATTTCCGTGATGGAGTAGTATACTCTGACCTGTTCAAATTGTGAAATGTCTAACTTGTATTTTCCATGACTGTGGGCAAGCTACATTGTCAGACAGTATCAATTTATTGACACCTGAAAACAACTCATTTTTCCTTAGTAGTCTTTAACTTCTTACTAAAAGCAAACTAAAATAAACACATTTTTTGTGCTAAGAAATGAAAACAAATATAGAAAATATCCAGAGCAGAGCATACAGTTCTTATTAAAGCTGCAGAAACAACATGCAGTAATTTCAACCCCAGCTGAGACTATTTCAAAGGGTTGTTTAAATCCACTGAAGAAACATTTATTGACTCTAGATCTGTCTCAGTCAGTCCAATGACACCAGTCCTTCTTGCGGGGGAAAGCATAAAAACAGCTTTCGCAGAAAAGGGCAGGTCTTTTGCATCCCCTAAATTTTATGAAAATCTGCAGGGATTGTGCAGTACAAAGAAAAGCACAGCTTTCCCATTTAAGTGCTCTCTTGTTGTTGCTGGGCAGGTCTGATAAAGTTCTTTTTTTCTTTTGGACAGTAGCTACGTTGCTGTATACAATATTTTCTAAAGTGTTGGGAGTTTTTATTCCACTGTTGCCTCTTTCATTGGGAGTACTGTACATTGAAGTTTACTGGGCACTAGTGGAGCAGATCTGCTATAAGGTAAACTTCTATATATTACAGAGAAAAAGGTTCTCTATTACTTAGATATTAAAACCTATTTTAAGCAAAATGCCTGAAATTAAATCTGCCATTTCTATGTGGGATAACGATTTTCTGTATATTATACAAAAATTGAGAACATTAAGAGTGTACAGTATGTAAACTGAACCAAGGATAGACCATCTGAGCATTTGAGACTGCAGCCCCAACACAAGAATCATAATGTCATGACACAAGTTCATAGGTTCAGAAACCTATGAACCTATGACACAAGTCTGAGATAGTCAAATAATTCGGAAGTAGGTATGCAGTCAGAGTTAAACCACTAGGTCTAGAGGACACCTTTCTTAAAGAACATGAAAAGCATTAGAAATAGAACAATCAGCTAAAACTGCAAAGCTGGTGAACACCCATCAATAAATGTTCCATTCCCACTAAACAAACAATTACAACAGATTAAAGAGCTATTGATTGCACAAACACATAATAATTAGAAGTGAGATGGTCTGCATTCCATGAATATATTTGGTAAAACATGCTTCAAAAGTATTAATGTATAAGTCTGCATGAGTACATATTATATTTTAGTTACTGGTTTGTTTTCATCTGCAGCTCTTAGTTATTAGCTTGTTTTCATCTGCAGCAATGGATTACTATATTTATTGCCCACCACCTCAACTGTTTCTCCTTTGCTGTCTCATCTCATCCTGCTGCACAGGAGTAATGATCACTAAGATGTGACAAAGAAAAATGACAAACTCATCGGTACAAAAGCATTTCATAGCAATAAATGAATATGAATAAAATGCAGTACCTAATGCATAATAAAAATTAATATGTGTTTACATATGATTGCTGCTGATGACGTAAAAAGAATGTGTGAGCTCATTTAATCCAGTCCAGGAAATAATAGAAGTAAATGGAAATACCAAGAGGAGGCCAAGCATATAACACTGACCAGCTCGGGTCTACATTATATCGCCAAAACGGCATAAGAACGAATGCCATTTCAGCAACAAATAAACTGCAAAATACAAATACAGCGAAAGCCCAGGTCAGTGTTTTTTTCCTAGGGAAAAAAAATCACTTGGCCATCGCCGTAACGTTGTCTTTTACCCCACTGTAGTGCAATTTTGGAGTTGTTATATTTAGTTAAGGGAGGTGTGGGGGCACAGCCCCCCACATGGGGGGTATTAGAGGAGAAGCCCCCCACTTTGAAATGTTTTAAATTGTGTGTCGTGTCTTGCTGGTCTTGCTTGGGCTTTCGCTGTTTTTGTATTTCACGGTTTATTTGTTGCTGAAATGGCATTTGTTCTTATGCTGTTTCGGCAACATAATATAGATATGGCCAGCTCATAGGACCCGATAGCATTTATCATGAACTTGACAGAGAATAACAGAGTCTAGATTTTAAAGTAAATATGCAGAAAATAAAGTTTATTAAAATATTTTCTTTGCCACAACATTTAAAGTGTGAACAAAAATGTTATTTTTTATCATGAGAGGAACTTTCAAACTGGATTAAAAAATGACCAGTACAAAGTGTGCCATGTAAACTTGTATTAAATGTAGCGCAGGTATTCCAGATTAGTTGTGCATTACTAAAATGAAGCAGCAAATGTTTGAACCTTTAGAAAAACATCAGTAGGCAGCACAATAAAGCCGACTGCTTTCATGTGAGCTCATAGTACATTTACATTGTTAGCAAGGCTCAGTTGTGTCACATGTTAAGAAAGCAGTTGTGTCAAAATAAGTAAGGCTGAGTTCCTTTCCGCTTTCGTCAGATCAAGAAGGTATATGGTACATCTTTCATTTAAAACTGTTAAGGGTGGCAGAGCCTTCTCTAGACAGAGGCATGCTACTGGGAAGCACTTGCTTTTTGAAAACAAAAACCTAGAAAGCATTAAAAGCTTTAAAGGTACACATAAAGAGCACGTCTTTACAGAATCTACCTGCAATTGCTACCATGGCAACTGTTTGGTAGCTTACCACCTGATATCATACATAATAGAATGCATCTAATTTTTTTCTCAGCTTCATTAAATGGCATTTTATATATGTGGATTTCATATGCATATAGAACTAAATGTTTATGCTGTTGTTCTTCTTCTTCTTTCGGCTTTTCCCGGTTAGGGGTCGCCACAGCGGAACTCCGGTCCGCTAATGATTGGCAGTACATTTTTTACGGGTGCTGAGGTGCCAGCTCAACGCCCAACCTTCAACGAAGGCATGCCCATTCTACGCATGTCTTTCGAATGCCACACTACCGCGGGGAGGACATGCAGACTCCACACAGAAGGTGCTCCAGCCGAGAATCGAACGGGAGCACCTCTTGCTGTGAGGCAACAACGCTACTGCTCCACCACCAATTAACTCAATATTTCTTCTCTTTTTCTTTGTAAAAATATCTTTGCTTGTATAACAACTCTTGTGTTTTTTCTTGATTTCTTTCATAGTATTCTTTTTCTTCAAAGTACTTTCTATCATTATGTTCTAAATCTTCTAATGCATCATCATATGTTATTTTATATTTTTCTTTCTCTACTTCTCTCACATCATATTGCCACTGTAAAAAAAAAAAAAATTCACATTTTTCCTGAAATATCATCCACCATTCAGACCAATTTTTATAAAATGTTCTCATAGTAATAAGATCTTTCCATAACTGTATTACTAATCTCTTTCCTTCTTCATTCCATGCTTTCTCATTTAGCCTTTTTATTCCTATTTCCTATTGTAATATATTTCCTGTTTTCCTTTATCTCTAGCCATATTGCAAGATGATTAGAAAATCCTGTTTCAACTACTTCCCCATTCTCCTGTAACAAAATCTTCTGATACTATAAAATAATCCGCTTCAGTTCTATACATATTCCTTTTGCAAATCTATGAATTTCTGTCTCAGAGTTTTAACTTACCACATCTTATAACTTCTAACATTTGTCTTATAGTATCTCCTTTCTTTTTATGCTTGTCTTTTAAGTAAAAAATTAAAGTTTCCTGTTATTATAATATTCATATTTATCACTATATAGTGCAAGATCTGATGCAATAAGCTAAATGTTTATGTATCTTGTGTATAATTGCACTATATTTTGTGTATACCTTAGATTGCATTGTTTTTTTCTTTGGTCTTCTCCCTCTGCTGAAGATATGGGTGCTGTATTTTGTTTTGAATAGAAATGTTCTGGATTTATTTTCTAAAACCCAGGTATGAAAATAAGTCTCTTCCAAGTGAACACTTAGAAGAGTATTAATTTCCTGCAGAAATGGATTAAATGGGTGGGGGGGGGGGCTAGTCTCTGGTTCCCATTTGTTTAGAGTACTTTATATTAGGACACTGGCATAGTTACTAAGATTGTGCTCATGTGGCTGTGGCCACTTTGGTTGGGCTGCATTTCAGTTAACTTAAACATTCGTCTCATTTGGTGGACAAGACTGCCATGGTCCTCATGCAGAGTATGTAACCCCCTTTCCCACACATCCTTATTTAATATAACCACCTCCATCGTCATACAGCTTTAGGGTAAGTTATAACATTTGCAGGTTTAAGCTTGTTCTGTGGAACTGACAATAAATTGTGGTTTACTGAAAAGTGAGAAAAGTGTGAACAAATGTATTTGACTTCTGTCCTGTACAAATGAATGAACCAGTACTAACATCAAAGGTTTGCTGCCCATATGTTCAAACACTAGTAATCATAGAAACACTGTCATTTAAACCTGATGGACAGTCTATATTACATCTGATCTGCCATATCAGATCCTTGTAAATGAAGGAATTTTCACAACTACCACACTTATGAATTATCATACATTCCAAAATCAAAATAATATTTCAATTAGGGAAAAAGAATGAGTGTTTAAATAAAGTGGCATTTCTATCACTTTCTTTGTATATTATAAGTTCTTATAAATTCTTTCACTGAACTGTCTCTAAGTCCTGCTTATATAAAATGGTGGGCAAGTCTAACATTTAGCCATGTGTACAACTCCACTTATGATACAATTAATGGACCCATCACTATTGACAGACATTAAACTTAATAAATTCAACAGTGTCCCCTTTGTAATAGAAGGAACAGTAAATACATATTCCATATATGTGGGTCCCATTAATAGACATTATTGAAGTAACCCAGTAGTTGTCATCCAACCAGTTTTATATGTGTGTATGTGTGTGTGTGTGTGTGTGTGTGTGTGTATACAAAGAGGAGAATTATGTAATTATGTAAGCAAAGAATTGGAATTGAAGGCCATTTTCCAATTTTTGCTCATAATCCCCTTATCTTGTGCGCTTGTGCTGCAAGTAATTATCGTAGCCTAAGTAAGACTATTAGAGTTTTATACCTTTGCCCTCTCTGAAATCCACAGTGCATTTTAAAATTTGAATAAATCAATCTTTTATTTTTAATTTTACTTCATCAAAAAATTGATTCAGTAAATCACTAAAATATTCTCTGTCAGGCTCTCTCTCATACACACTCTTTCTCAAAACAACTCAAACAATTTCTGAGCCTCTTCATAAAAAAGCAGTTTCACCTGATATGATCTAACTCGATCTGACAAACGGTCCCTTGGCCATGCTCTTTTTGTTGTACAAAGAGCAAATTCTTTTGAAATGTGAATAGCAATTGGAACTGGTAAGTTTACTAAAACTTACAGACTCTACTGTTCCTGCACATTTCTTGTAAATAATAATATCTAAATAATTGATTGACCTTTCTTCACATTTAAGCATTAAACTTAAAAATAAATACTTGACTTCTAGATATAGTAAAAATCTTTTTTAATATCTGACCAGATAAAAATGTATGACCACAGTTGTTTCATGTGGGTTGGACAGAAAATGTCCTTAGTACCTGCATGAAAAGTAGTGTCATTGTGATAAAAATACTCAAGCATTAAACTAGCATAATCAAAAATATTTATTACCGTCCCACCCTTTATTTAGTTTCATGAGCCCACAGTCCTTTTTATGACTAAAGTCATATAAATGTTCCATTTCATTGCCAGTCAAAATATAAAAAATGTGCTTTCCTGAGGTCTACCTCTTACATTTTTGTCCAATTTTATTACATTGTGAAGTAGGGGGATATTGAATGTAGAACACCCAAAAATGCCACTATTTGCAAAGTTATTGGTACAATCTTTAAAAATCAGTTACATGCAAATAACTCGACATACATGTAAATTACTTCAGCTCAATAATAGCATCCATGAAACCAATAACTGAGGAAGGAATAAAAGTGAAACCTTTTTTTAAAGATTAGTCAGAGTCTCATCAAGTTCCAGGTTGCTGTAGTTAAGAAATGCTCACAAATGTAGCATTTTAAACTTCTCTCAAGCTTTTAATCATGACAGGTGCCATTGAGAAGACACAGATATTATATGACTAATAGTGACTCCTCTGAAACTCCACAGTTTTCTCTATGCTCCTGAGTGTCAGCTTGACTTTCTGATTTACTTCCTGATTACTTTGTGCAGATTTCAAGCCCAGGGGAGTAATCAGAATAGTTTCCTCATTTGTGTGCAAAACCAGGCAACTAGTATATCATACCACTCTGTTATACCGGTTGACATTTGTTTGTAAAATGAAAATCACCACATTTCCACTAGAACATCTTTTAGGGTGCCTGATTCTCAGGTACATATACATATCTCTATTACATGTTGTTTTAATACAACAACATATTTTCTCTGTAGATATACAACTATGTAATTTTCAATTGAAAAAAAAAATCCACCTGCATGCAGATTATTCAAACATTAGCAGACTGGAGGAACAACTAAAGAGGAGCTATTGTTCAAGAAGAAAGCTTAAATCCTGACACAAAAGAAAGCAGTCAAAATGTTGTCGCTCTTATAAGCATATGTATGGTTTACTACATCTTTTTTTCAGGCTCATACGAAAAAGAAGAACCCTATACCCTATCCCTGGCCTAAAGAGTAGCCCTATCCACTCGCTTCACACTAGTCATACTGCAGACCTTTCCATCCTCAGCAGAGCTGATATCTGGATGCACATTATTAAAATCTGCTCATGCTGTGGTTCTTCTTCCACATGGCCTGTTTTAAGTTCAGAGTCAAAGTTACCCAATAGCTTTACATATACTCAGAAACTGCATAGAAATGGTGACTTCAAGGCCGAAAAGGTAATGCATATCCATGTTTTAAAGTGTGATTGGTTTATTAAACTGTTATGCAGAGGCAAATTCATATAGTTTCTGTGACAGATGAATTTGTACCTGCACAACACTGTTAAGTACAGTAAATTTGCTTAAATCCAGCCTCACCCTGAATCATTGCCTGCAGCCTTGTATAACAATATTGGATACTGCGGGGGACAAAGTGTCCTATTTTGTAGCTAGTAGAATGCTTAGCAGCTGAAGTTTATCAAAGATAAGTCATTGTACAGTATACTGACCTATGGAGAGTGCTATGCAGTTCAAAGCTGATTTACTTCATGTGTCTACTGGTAGGGGTTTGGTCTGTCAGGTTACTTGTGTTGGGTTAACAGGTCTGATTCATATATTTGAGTCAATTATCAGTACTGCTCTCTTTGCACCAATGTTATAGTGTTCTGCTGAGTGAAGAGTTATGTATGTGACAGAGTATGCATCCATTCATGCATTTTCTGTCACTGTCTTGTCATAGTGATGGTAGGATGATAGTACACACATTAATTACCACCGCCATTGTTTGACCGCGATGGCCATGTTACCTTGGGAGGCTTTGTTTGAACAAATATTCTAGAGGTATATCTAAAACTGGAATCATAACGAAGATGCAGTCTCCAGTAGGATCATAGCCCACATCCTCTTTCATATTTTTTCCTGTGCTTTCTCCATATTTCAAGATTATAAAGAGTGCGAGGTTTTAGGTTGTTGGTGTTGTTACCAACTTTGTTTGCCATCCTATTTAGCTATCCTATGTAATTATATTCTGATTTTTACAATAAATGCAATTTCATTTTATTTACAAATATAGTATCCTTTTGCATTAGTAACTTTAATTTCAGCTTTATTTATATACTTAGAACAAAGCCAAAGATGATAAAATCAGTACTAAACAAAGAATCCATTTTTGCCCTCTGTTGTTGAAATCAGATAATGCATTGAAATTACGCAAATAAAACTTGAAAGCAAGCCTGGTGAGATGAGCCATGAGAAACTTTTATAAACTCAGTATAGTGTTGTTGACTTCCAAGCTTGGTGAGATGAGCCTTGAGAGACCTTTATAAACTCATTATAGTGTTGTTGACTTCCAAGCCTGGTGAGATAAGCCTTGATAGACCTTTATAAACTCAGTATGGTGTTGCTGACTTCCAAGCCTGGTGAGATAAGCCTTGATAGACCTTTATAAACTCAGTATAGTGTTGTCGACGTCCAAGCCTGGTGAAATGAGCCTTAAGAGACCTTTATAAACTCAGTATAGTGTTGTTGACTTCCAAGCCTGGTGAGATGAACCTTGAGAGACCGTTATAAACTCAGTATATTGTTGTTGACTTCCAAAACCACAGAGGATGAGATTCCACAGGTGCAAGACCTGTTGGGAAAATGAATGAATTGCAGATGATTTGAAGAAAATCCACTGAGAGTGGAGAAGGTGGACTAGATGAAAGAGCACTTTAATGTCAGATGGATACAATCCATGTAGGGCTAGGCAGAACAACATGTGGACTTTGTAGATGGCACATGATCTCACCGGAACTGATTACTAACTTAAAAAGACTAGCATTTGGTAAAAGTAACATAATGTACTTACAAGTAGCCTGCCAGCCAGGAAATTATACTATCTGTAATTAGTAGTTACAAGTGGTGTATTATACCATCTGAAATTAATAGGGTTCCATGTCAGATAGGCTAGATGTAGTGAGCTGCATAGTTCACATAAATGGAGACAAAGGTTTAAATGACCACACCTAATCTTCTGAAGTTAGGAGATGCTGTATACAGGCAGTGCTCCTGAGACAATGGCAAAGTGACTTAACCTCTGATCTTTAAATATTCCCAATGCTATCAAGAATGATAAGAAAATCACACAAATTAGAAGTAAAGCCTAGTCTGTCAGTGAGCCCATGTTGATTTATTGAAATGCACAAGCATCAGAACTCAAGTAAGTGAAATTGACATTTAAAAAGTCGGATACATGGATACAAAACAGCACCCAAGAATGTCAATGATTTGATTGCATCTCCAACCTGAGTTACAAGGTAGAAGTTGTACACACACATAAAGGAAATTAAGTCATGTATCAACCCTAAGGGTTTACATACTGCATTTTTCCTCATCCCTAATGCCAACTGATGTTGAATTCTGAGGAAAATGAAAGAAAATAGTCAGAGTAATGTATTTCAGTCCAATCTGTTGTTCTGGGAGCTGAAACACACATGCACAGATGCTCATCCTTGACTTCTTCAAGCAGTCACATAGTCTAATAACATGAAAGACATAATGAGTCGTGTCTTTATTGTGTCTCTAAAAGTACAATGAACACAAACATTGGTATCTTTCATACATATACTTTTCCAGTGAAAGTCCCCATTGTCAAAAGGTCATGCAAGTAACCATACTGAAAACTATAAAACATTCCTTTGTTACAGGCAGTTAGATACACAGAAGCCGCAGAAGGCATTTTAGTGCGTGTGTAGAGACAATCACTATTTGTACTGTAAAGTTGAGCACATGGCCATTACATGTAACTGTAATACAGCTTTCAAGAATGTTAAGCAATGCTGCAAGGAAATACAACAGGTCTATATCAGGACCGCGAAAACACCTTTCAGCGAAATCCCTTTTCTGAATGCTACCCAGCAAAATTCAACTCCCTTGAATGGCCATTTCAGTGAAACTTTTCCTAAGGGGAAAAAAACCTCTTGGGCATCATCGGGAATTTGCCCTTTTACCCACTATAGTGCGATCTCGGATTTTGTATATTTAGTTGGGGGGTGTGGGGGGCAAAGCCCCCACTTTGGAAGGTTTTAAATTTTGTCAGGTTTGTGGTTGGCCAAAGGTTCTTTTCCCCTAGGAAAAAATTAGCTGGAGTGGCCATTCGAGGTAGTTAGATTTTGCTGGGTAGCATTCACTGAAAGGGAATTTTGTAGTTGTGATATAGACCCAATACAACATGTACAAAAAGAAAAGAAATGTAAGTGTACAGACACAGCCTTATAATCACTTTACCAAATCTATGTCAAGCCAGCAAGTAAACCAGAGTCAGTGCATCAGTTAGACATAACTCCTCAGTCCCTTTGCTCATTAATTATCTACTAAGCCAAAAATAATAGGGGGACAAATGGGCTAAACTCCAGGGCACTGTTTAACTCTTACTCTAAATCATTTACAAAGTTAATAAAACAATAGGTTCGTTCATCATTTTCTGAACAATTAGAACTATGAATTATTGACTGACTATAATGTTGAGTGATTTACAAAAAAGCCAAAAATTTGATGAGGGACACAACAAAAATATAAGACAAAATTGAAGATGTTATGCAAAATTCTAGACAGATGATAGGTACATAATTATAGTAAGGCAGTCACACAATGCTTAGAATTCCCACAGGTAACACCTTGTTTCTTGCTACCAGGGTTAAAAATAACATGTATGTACATATTTGCAAGAGACTGAAATCCAGATTGTAGAGTATATGGACTGGTAAGTTGACCTGTGTTGATTTTTGTGTAGTTACAGATGCCACAGTGCTCTGACATAATTTTTAATGCACAAGAAACTCATTCTTTACTTTAGATTCACGAACCAAGAAACTGTTCTGTTTTTCTCCTTTCACTGCTCAGCTCCATGCATGCATGGAGTCAGCAGATTAGATCACACCATCATAAATAATGGAATGATGGTGGACAATTGCAGCAGACATGGATGGGGGAAAAGGCAAGGGAAGTGGAATCAGTTATTATGCAGTTTTATACAATGTAATATATTTTGTTATTAGAAACAAATCAAAACCAGTTTAATACCTTCCACAACCACAACACATTTCCAGTATAAGCCATTTAATCCAGTCATGAAAAAGGAGACTTTGAAACTAAACCAGAAAGTCATGAAAAGAGCTTTTAAAGGTTCCAAATCAGAAAGTACAAAACAAAATGTACAATTGACTGATACAGCTAAGTTGTCACAAGTCAGTACTATTAAAAAATAAACATAAATATGTATTTTCTTAACATATGCTCAACAGTTAAGTGTAGCAAGATAGTGAGTTAGGAGTGCTGAACTTATCAAACCTTTTCAAAAATAAAATAAAAATGTTTTGTTGGTTGACCATACCCCCCCCCCCCCGAGCTGTACCTTGCCAAATTGTCTATATTATAATGCACCACTTGGGGCCCAGCACCTCTAGACAATCCCAGACCATTCTAGATGGACAATAGTCTGGTATGCAAGTTGCGTTCATGTATTAAGCCAAGAAGCCTGAGAAGTATGCTAAACAAAACTGGCCAGGCATGAAGGGTCTATATTAGAACATCGAAGTTTCAAGACTTCTAATGTTCTAATATAGAACCCTATTCAGCAAAAGTTAAAAATATTGAACATACAGAACAGCGAATTTTTTCCTAGGAAAAAAATTCACTGTTCCAAAACACATACACACAACACAAGCACGCCAAACAAACAGCAATCCACACACATACACTTAAAATCTTACACCTAACCATACACTAAACTATACACACACCACTAACTATCCACTTACCTTAACCCAAACCCTAACCCTAAGGTCCGCCACTATCACACACTCACCTCACCCGCACCCTAACCCTAACTCACCTACCCCACCCTAACCCTCATGTCCACACAATCATACACTTACCTGACCCACTCCCTAACCCTAACTCACCTAACCCGCCCTAACCCTCACATCCACACAATAATACACATACCTAACCCGCGCCCTAACCCTAACTCACCTAACCCGCCCTAACCCTCATGTCCACACAATCACACACATACCTAACCCGCACCCTAACCCTAACTACCCTAACCAGCACTCAATCGCACACTTACCTGAATCCGACCCATAATTTTTCACCACAGCACTGAAAATACTGAAGCAACAGAAACAGACAACCAAATTTTTCCCTAGGAAAAAATTCGGTTTTCTGTTGCTTCGTTATTTTCAGCTTTCGCTGAATAGGTTCGATATTAGAACATTCTAAGTTTTGAAACTTCTATGTTCTAATATAGACCCAGCATGAATAGATAGTGTAATCATCTGCATGTTTGTTAAACTCTATTGAAAATGTAATTGGCTCGGTTATCCTAATGGAGGAAAGCTTAAATGAAAAGAACTGAAAAAGAAAAGTAATTCTCGACAACAGGATAGGGTAAGCTATATTTCCTGTCAATTATCTAGAAAAGAATCACTGGTCAGTTTAATGATTTGAGCCATCCAGAAATATTTGAATTTAAGAAAATGCACTATGGACTACAGCTTGATACCAGTAGTATTTCTGGTGTCATGGCATCAGCTTCTGTCACACTACCTGTCACTTAACTTAGCATGATGTGCATGACTGAGGCTTCAATGAATGTGGGATTGAGAAGCATGGACTCTGTTGCTACAGTGACATGTACAATTCACAGAGAGCTTGAATGTTGGGTTGCCATAGCACAACACCGCCCGCTGAACCTTCTGTAAATGGCTACCTTGCTATTGAGATTGGTTACTTCAGGGTTTCTTGAAAACACAGCTTTTGGATCCTAGTGTACCTCTATCTGTGTATTAATGTTCCTTGGATGGGAGTAGTGCTAAATTCTCTCAGGACTTTCATTCCATTATTTTACAAGTTAAGTAGTGACTAGACATCCATGCAGACAATGTTTCTATAATCTTTCATATCAATTAATACAGACATGAGTTTGCATTGTTACACTCAATAAAGGACATGAATCAGGGCAGCCGATAATGGCCTTCCTCTCCTAGTCTGTTGTGTCACAGATTTAGATTCTGTCCTAGTAAACAGGCTTAGCTGCTGCTCTACCTCTGTCATACATTTCCCTAAATTATGCAGTGGAGGAAAGATTAAAGCCCTGCTCCATTATATGCTTAGAAATGTTCCTATACCAGGTAATCCATAACTGCACAGTTTCTTCTAATGGAAGCCAGTGAGTGGAGTAATTTATCAGAAGCATTATCATTGTCCTAGAATGACGCATTTCTTCTGGTATAGTAGTAGCTATTAAAATTTCACAGAAACAGGGCATACTTGATCTTTTGGAAACCATTTTGTCCCAAATGTGGTTTGCTCTACCAAGGACTATACAAAGATCCAAGTTACGTACTCTAAATTGGAGGTATTGGGCTACACAACGGTATTATGTAGTGTAGTCCTTCATCAAGTCTCTGAATTTTCAAAAGTGACTTATTTTTTCCATGAGGTGACTTGTGCCCTTCATGTCACTCAGAAATCATTTAACATGTCATGTGTTCTGTAAAATGGAAAACGTTTTCTTTCTGGGCAGCAGTCTTAACTCATTCACTCCAATGGCGATCAGGAAGTTTGCACTGTAACTTCCAATGGGCGGAGCCTAAGCCTTTTGACAGAATTAACTTACGTCCTCACATTTGAAACAAATGTTCATATCTCTGGGATTATAGGGGTTACTAAGGAAGTGCAAATGTCAATCTCTTCAGCAGAAACTATTTGTACAGTGGTAGTATTCTTAAACCAAATTTATAAGCCACAGTAAACACAGTAACTATTACATCTGTAATATTTTATAAACAACTTAAAATATCTCAGCAACCACCTAAGTTATACATATACAACATTTTATTCATCTAGATGAGAGCTTTCATATGAGGCTAAGGCATTCTACCTGTGTTACTTGGTTGTTGAGCTAAAAAATGTGAAAATTATATCTATATAAATTAATATCATAAAAATAACAGTTAATATATATTTACCTGTATTAGACAGATATCAAATATTAATGCAGTTGAGTTTGCCATTGTGTAAGCTTTAAGATGAAATCTTTCAAAACCTTGCACATAGCATAGTTTTGAAATTATTGATGTAAATATGAACAAGCAATATTTGATGCCCAGAGGCTTCAGTAGGTTTTAACTGCATATGCACTTGGAGGTTTCAGTCAGATGTAATGAGTTAATGTAACTTCTCTGTTCTGAGAGAGTGTTTGTCCATTTTCAGATGTCCAATATCCCCAGTGGACGCAACTGCAGCACTTCTCTTTGGACTTTAACGTATCCAGTGCTGTAGCATTTTGCAGATAAAGATAGAAAAACTCCTTCCTAGCACATGTTCCTTAGCAACATCTTTCACTTAAGCTTCCCTGTTCATTCTCTTGTTCAATCTTGGATCTCTAATTTTGTTACAGAAAGACTGATTTTGCCTCCTTTTTAATTAGTGGTTGGGAAAAGTCCATAGATGTATTCAGCTGATTAATCATCTGTTCTTAGATGACACTTGTGTTGACGACAGAGCTTCAACAACTGAATATTTAACATCTGTTAAGTTAGTATGCATCTGCAAAAATACCAGGGATGCAAAGTTAATAATAAATCAGAGACGTAGGTCATTGAAAGCTCAATTGATTTAGAGGAATAAAGCCCTAATGAGTAAGCCCAACATGATACTATTTTGATTAGTGACTTGGGAACCTGTTGCAGAGGGTGTATTTGAGGAAAGGAATTATAAGGCTTAGGCTACTTACCTCTGTTTAGGGAAAGGATAGGTAACATGTTTGCACATGCTCTCCTTAGAGAACTCTCCAGTGAAGACCAGGGATCATGTGGGAACGCTGACTACAAGGGAGGTAAGGCCAATGATTGCATCATATGGTGTCCTGAATGCACATTGTGTCAGCCTACTATAAGCCTAACCCTTTGGATGTTATGGGTACATGCAGTGAAATGGTAAGGCTTAATTCAGATGAGAAGTTAAATTGAGAACCCATCTGCTTGAGTTGGTGGCAGCTCAGGTGGAAGTAAAAGATCCTATGGCACCTATCAAAAAGAGTAGGGGTCCTTTATTTAACGCAACATAAAAAACACTAATTACATATTTACAAAATGTAGGCACTTACAGGAACATATATGCACATTTCTATTTTTTTAATATTATCACTTTTTTATAATTATTCATCCATAATTCACCTCCACTCCTTCTTCCAGAATGATAATCTAATTTTTCACAATATATCTGCTAGAATCCATTTCCCACTAAACAAAATGTAATTCAGTCTTTCATTGCAAATAACCCATATTACATAAAATAAATTCTTATCTACACTTCTCACATATTATTTTTCTTGCTCTGTAGAATATCCATACATAATCTTATTCTTATTTATATTGTTTATATAATTAATATTCTCAAAAATGTTTTCGTCACACTTCTCTCCAGAGTTTCAGCACAGTTTTACACTAAAAAAATGCTAATTTGTCTCTTCCTCCCCACAAAATAAACACACTCTTTCAACCTTCTTTTATATGGCATATTCCCCTTTACTTGCAACTTATTTATTGTCAGTCTCCATAGCAAATCATGACACTCTACTGTCTTGGTACACCACTTTTCCTAACTGTAAAGGCTTTCACTTCTTCTGATAAATGTTTCCATGGATTGACATAATAATATTATTTCATCACATTATTATACCAAATCCTTCTATCTTGCTTTGTATCATCAATTGTTATTTACCGTGTTAGTATTTTTCTTGATAATTTTTAGTTTTTTCAATTACATATTTTTACTTTTTATTATTCTCATCACCTCCCAGAATTTTTATTACTAATTTCTCATTCTCTTCCTTTATCTACTTTAACGCTGTATACAAGTTTAAAGAAGCAGAATAAACAACTGGATTTAGTAACCCTGATCCCCCTTCATCTTCATTCATATACAACTCAGCTCTTTTCACTGGTTTATTCCTGAGCCCCATGTGAAAGATAGCACCAGTTGCACAATTTCCTTTTTATATTTTTCTTGTATCATTAAAACATGTGACACACTGCTATTTTTTCCTATTAATAAAGAATTCAGCAGACAAAGCTTTTTCCTGAATGCTAATCTAAACATCCCCTCTACAGAAGATACATTTTGTTTAATTTATTTTATCAAACCCACCATTGACATCATAACTACATCATTCCATTGACATCATAACTACATCATTTTTCCCAAATGTTATGCCTAGCAAAGACACTTCATTTGTTAAAAATACACCCCCCCCGATTTTCATTTCCCTATTATATGATCGTAGACACATTCTTTCGAATGTGTCTTGACTGAACTTAAAAGCACAAAATGGCAAAATACCAAAATGGCATATAAGTGAATTCTTTCCCTGGGAAAGAAATTGTTTGGCCACCTTCGTTATTTTGCTATTTTTGTCACTGTAGTGTGATCTTGGAGTTGGTATACTTATGTAGGAGTGTGTGGTGGGTTCATCCCCCACCGTTGGGGGGCGTGAAGACCCGACTTTATGTAATGTTTTAAAGTTTTTTTTTCTTTTTTGGAACAGCGATTTTTTTCCCTGGGAAAAAAATCGCTGTTCTAAGTGTTCAGGATTGTAAGCTTTCAATTACATGGGGTTGATAAATCAGCGTTCACTTTTTTAAGCATTCACTGATTTGATAAAGACCCCAATTTTCAACATATCACCCAAACCCCTGCTTTTGTCTTTAATTAAGGTCATTCCAATTTCCTTTAAACGTCTATTAACAAAAAGTAACACTTCCTTTATCTATATGTTGTTCCTGGCAACTACAGTTATATCAGCTGTGTGTGTCAAATCTACTGGAATCACCACCTCCTTTTGTATCACATATCTAGCATCTTTCATTTTATAAGCTATTTCACTCACTATAGTATTCATTACAAATGCAAATAACATTCCACTCATTGGACAGCCTTGTCCTTATACCACACTTTGTGCGCAATTGTTTACTCAGCCACACATTCACTAACACTCTCACGCTATTATTTTGATATGCTGACATACACACTCTCCTAATTGCTTTAACTATTCAACATTTCTCCACATTATCCCATATAGCATCATATCCTACTGTATCAAATGTCTTGCTAATATCATCTACCATAAGTTTCACATTTTTCTTCTACTTATAATAACAATTCTTGACATCACTTATCTTTTACACCATATGTACTTTATTCAATAATATAAAAATTAAACACAGCTCAGTAGGTAAATGACACGATAGAGGCTTGTACAAATTATTCAATAATATCCTTCATCCTTCCTTCCATTCCACTCTGTATTATTCTCATAAAATGCTATAAAATGCATTATTTAATGTGACAGAGCTCCATTTTTTATTTAATTCTTCTAATCTTTCTGCCAAATAAATGTTAATATTCCACTACATAACTCTTCATAAAAAAACTTCCTTCAACTATTCATTCAGTACATTTACAAAATACTCTCTTTGCCAATCCACTCAATTCTTGTACATTCCATACTGTATACCATCTGGGCCTGATACTGAAGCAACATTTACTTTCTTAAGTACTTCATCCAATTCATTAACAACAATATCCTTTCCAAATTCTCATATTCTTCCTTGAATCTTTCTCGAGTTTTTTGTTTACTTTCTAGCCTTTCTTATTTTCCATCTTTTTACTCATACATATTTTCTGCATGCTGTGCTACAATAGACATAGTTTGTTCTTGTGTTGTTTTAACTCTCTTTTTACTTTTTTTTTAATTTCCCTTATTATACTAATATCTTCCTTTACTATTTTACCCAAATATGCAGACACCTCCTTCCTCTCTCCTCCTTTGTAAATGAAATCTCTACCTTAACAGTAATGCCATACTATTTTCTTGATTACTTTTATATATTTGTTTTATATTATAATATTCTCTTGTATCATTCTCTGAATTCTCAAATACATTTCTGTACATTTCCCCACACTTCACTTTCTCTTCCTGTCTTACATCATCCTGCCATTGGAAAAAAAAACACTTTTTATACATAGTTTTAAATTGAATCTGTCATTCAGACCAGCTTTTATAGAAGTTCTTCAGGGATGTATCATTCTCCCATAATTCCCACTCTCAAATTTCATCCCATAATTTCTCATTTATTCTTGTATTCCCATTCCAATCTTAATGTACTTCTTTTCTTTTATCACTTCCATTCATTATTGCTAAATGGCCTAAAAAAATCATCACAACTGTGTCACCATCTGCTGCTCCTAGCCTTCTCTTCCTTACTAGCATTACACCTATAATTTCCAATTTTTTTTTTACACAACACAGCCACTCAAGATCTCCATTCATTTCAAGTTCCATATTATATTTCCATCTCATAATTTTTCTGTTTGCCGTCTTCACTTGTCAAGAATCTTATATCCTCTAAATGAATAACATCCACATCACATTTAGCACAGCATTCTGTTATCCCTATCCTTGCAGTGTTGATAATACTTGTCACGTTTACTGAAAGTACTCTAAAATGTTTGCTTTTCCTTCTCTTTAAGTTTAGGGAAAATATTTTTAAATGTTTGTTTTCTTACTTTTTTACTCTTTTGCCAATTGAATGCTTTTTCCTAAGTTTATGTACAAATAATCCTTGATCCTCAAAATCAGATTTTAACTGGGTAGAACTTTAAAAAAATTATAGGTATAAATCCCTTCTCCTGACCTCTCTTCCTGCATCTCCTCATTCCCTCTCCATGCGTTTTCTTCTTATGCAGTTTCTTCTTCACCTACTTCACCTTTTCCCCCAGCCTTTTGCTGGCCTTCCTCTTGTATGGTTTCTTCCCTTTCCCCTTCTTTTTCATTATTTATGGTTTGCTCTTGACAATCCATCTAAAAGTGTTCCTTCATTAAGGCATACACCTTCTTGCTATATGTCCTTTTCCCCCACACTGGTTACATTGTACCTTGTCACAATCATTAATTAAATGAGAAAAGTCCCCACAAAAGAAACTTGATTTACACTGGCCAGCATATTTTAACATCCCTCCATGGCCAGCTACAAAACTAATACGTGGCAAGTGTTTCACTATGTGTTTTTTTGTTTTTTTTTTACACTTCAGGACAGTTACCAACCTCCACCCTCCATTCCATAAGTTTCTCTCATGTCTAACTTTAACAAGATTATCAACGGTTTCACACAGACAGTGAAATATGCATTTTTTAATACTTTCTTCCAGTTCTTTAGTTCTAAACTGTAAACTACCATTTTTTTCACATTTAAGTTACTACCAGAGAACAAATAATTGTTCCATAGATAAAGGTCCTTTGTGTTACAGAGTTCCAGAAATGTCATTATTGGTCCATCACATTCAAATGTTAAGTCACAAAAGTCTATTTCCTACTATATATAAAAGACTGAATTTCCTGAGTTGAAAAACCCAAAACTGTTACCAAATTGTCCCATACTTAATGTGTGCTATTACAGTGTCATTACCAAATTGTCCCATACATGATGTCTGCTATTACAGTGTCAGTTTGTATTGTAATTCTCACAGATGGTCTTCTCTTCTTTTTAAAACAGTTTTGCTTACAATTTGTCATTGCTGTCCTTTTTGCTTGCTGTTACTGCTGCATATGTTTTAGTTACTGCATTATCTGCTGCCAGAAAACCAGACATCGTCTCAGTTTGTTTCTGCTTTCCTCTTACTTTCTGACACTGACGCATAACTTTTAACAGCTGCATTCTCTGCTGTCACAACAGCAGGTTCCTTATTCCCATTACCATCTTCATCACTTCCAAAAATGTCATCAGCCATCTTACCCCACGAAACAGCAGAACTGTCACCTGGATCATCCTGCTCGATTATTTTTAACAGAACATCATCTGCAAGCCCTCCTGATGCCAGTTCTGTTACCTGCACCACTTCTACAGACACATTTGCTTTCTCCTCCTTGGAGACAGTTAAACACTGCTAATTTGTAAAATCCACCACACAGCAATCTTTGTTTACATTCTGAAGCTCCATATCAAGCACATCTGTCTTCACATTCTCACTTTCCAACACCAAACTCTTCATAGTGTTTCTCTCTTCCCCGTGATGCTGCTTCCATTAGGCCTATTCCTTCCTGCTGCTGTAGGAGCCGTCTGGCACTATCTAGTAGCTCCAAAGAGTAGAGAAAGTTCTTCAATCCCCTGACCCAATTTTCTCCAGTATTATAAATACCACCTTGGGTCAGTCTGTATCCTGAAAAGAGTCTAGTAGCCTAGTGGGACTAACCCTGTTAACCAAGGGTAAACTTAAAAAAAAAAATTGTCCCCGGCTACATGAATGGCAAATCCTGCTCTGGTTCACATGTCTTTCACCTCAGGGATTGAAAATGCTACAGGAATTTCACCCCAAAGAGCAAATGGGATTTTTAGGCAATCAGGAAGGGTGAGTTTGATGGTCAAGACAAGAGACTGGGCCAAAAAGAGTATGGGGGTGAAGTACCCTCAAATAAACTTTTACAATATTTTATTTCTTTCTACTTTAAAATGTTAAATTTCCTGGTGAAACCTTGTTGAACATTTCAGTTTTGAAAAACATATTGTCAGATAGGCACGTACCCATTTCTGCATTTTCTTTCAGAAAGCAATATCTTCGATGGCTCTAAACTTAATGCAATGAATTTTTCAATTTCAGGTTTTCACATGGGAAGAACATTTTTCTCGATATTGTTGAGTGTAATTTATTTTCTTGTTACTCTTGAGCATAGTTTCACTATAAACAAATCTTACACCTCTGTTTTATATGGCTTCTGAATTTTTATTAGGCTTAACTATTCACCTGCCTGTTGCATTAATCAAGAGAAAATACTGCTAAACTTTGATTTCATAAGCACTCCTTTAAATTCATAAATTCCAATGCCCTGGATCAACTAATCCATAGTCCCACCAAGGGCTCACCTAGACCTGGTCATTACCAACATGGGAAATTGATGCTCCACACTTGTGGTCACCCCCTCGTTGGTCAGGTCAGACCATAAGCTAATCACCCTTAACATCCACATCCCATCCCCACCCCCCGGTAAGGAAACCTCCATAAAAAACTTCCCCAAAGCTAACTTCATGCTACTCAAGTCAGAAGTTACAAACTTCATGACACCCATGCAGATGGGAACTGAAAGTTCGACTGCTGAATCCTACACTAAGGCACTGTACGAGCACATCCACTCATGCATGAATTGCAACATCCCAAATAGAACCAAGATGCTCTCCTCTAAAAAAAGGAAGCCAGTCTGGCGGTCCCCTGCCATAAACAAACTTTACAAAAAAAGGAAGAAACTGTTGCAGAAAAGAGGAAAATCCCAGGATGCAAAAAACTCCCTTACCAGCCTCAGTAAGAAGCTGAGATCCCTCATAAAACCCTCCAAAGCTAGTTACAAAAATAAAATTGCCAAAGATTCTAAAGACAACCACAAGGCATTCTATAACTATGTCAAGAATCTAAATGGCAATGCTCAGATGTGCTCTGAGCTACAACAGAATGGCGTTAAATGTAGTGATTCCAAGGATATTGCCAATATCCTAGCAGATCAATTCAGTGCCAACTTCACCCCCCTCTCACCCCCTAAATGGCCCATCACAATACTGGAAGATTGCCTAATTCCAGTAATAACAGCCACACAGGTAAAGAACGCACTCTCCAAAGCTAAGAATACAGCATCCATGGGACCAGATGACATCCCGGGCTGTGTACTACATGAACTACAAAATGAACTGGCACCTCACCTAAGTGTCATGTTTAATCATACCCTCACCTCAGGCTTCATGCCCACTGAGTGGCGCACAGCTACAGTTATCCCACTCCACAAGGGGGGATCCACCTTGGATCCTGGGAACTACCGCCCCATCAGTCTGACAAGCCTGATCTGCAAGGCCATGGAACGTATTATCATGGAACTTATAAACAAAGACATTGGCATCCTTAAAACACTGGACCCCACCCAGTTTGGGTTCATGAAGGGCTGATCTTGTCTCCTGAACCTGACTAACTTCTTCAAATGAGTCTCCAGAGCCATGGACGAGGGTAAGACAGTCCACATAAACTATCTGGACCTCGCCAAGGCCTTTGACACCATCCCCCACTCTGGAATCAAAGATAAACTTACTAAGCTGGGAATTAATCCCTACATCACTCGATGGGTTGCCAACCCCTGTCTTACTGACAGAACCCACACTGTAAAAGTAGCTGACTCCAAATCCAGCTCCAGACAAGTGACAAGTGGAGTACCTCAGGGTTCAGTCTTGGGACCTCTCTTGTTTGGCAGCTACTTTTCTGAAGTACAGCCCAACACTAAGGGACTCTGGCAAACAAAGTTCGCAGATGACTGCAAACTGGGAGCCATTATTGAATCCCCAAATGATGTTGATACTCTACAAAAGGGCCTTACAGAAACAGATGCTTGGTGCCAGAGACATGGACTCATGCTCAATGCCAAGAAATTTATAGTTATCCCCTTTGGGAAAAAACATGTACCTGTGAATTGCCACATAGGTGGCAGTACACTAAACACAGAAAGTGTGATAAGAGACTTAGGGACACAGGTGGACAGTGGTCTCACCTTCAATAACCACATCGCCACAACCATCAAGAAATCCTTCTATATGGCACACCTCATCACTAAGGGCTTTTAATCCAGAAAAAAGGAGGTCATTGTCCCACTGTACTCATCCCTCATTAGACCCATTATAGAATACAATGCCCCATTTGGTATATACCTCTTAAGACATCTGCAACAACTGGAAAGGCCACAGAAATACCTCACTAAAAGAATCACAGGCCTAAAGCAGATGTCCTATGCTGACCGCCCTAAAAAACTCCAGCTATACTCTGTCGCATATCGTCTACTCCGAGGCGATCTCTGCTTAACATGCAAGGCCATATCAAACCCAGAGCTGTTGGACATACTACACTTAAAGAAATCCCAGTCCCTCAGAGCCACACGCTCCAAGGATCTAAACCTTGTCATCACAATAAACAAAACATGCTTGAGGGATAGGTTCCTGATCCAGAGACTCCCCAGACTCTGGAATAAACTGCCCATACATGTCAAGCAGAGCTCCTCTCTGGCCCTCTTCAAAAGGAACCTTGATGATTGGATGGGAGAAAGGAAATTCACCCCAGGGATCACGTCAGTCACCCTACTAGACAGGGGTCCAGGGAAGTAAATAGTGTGGGAAGAAATAACCAGGGAATTTTTATGGCTAGGCTTGTATGGGCCCTATGGCCAATAGCCTAGTACCAACCTATGAAGCAGACTTAATGGCTTTTTATTTCTTTTGCCTCAAGGCACAGTTATATGCCAGAATTCATCTTGTCTGGCATATTGTTTGTTTCATTTGTCACAGACAAAATAGGCAGGGATTTCCGATTCAGGTTTCTGTACACATCAAGGTGCAATTGTTTTGCTGCCCTTTTCAGAAGTGAAGAATTGCAGGACATGTGCATTATGGCAATCCTCTACTTGTTAGGAAATTTTCAAAGTTAGAGAGAACCTTTTTCTAATCCTGTTGTACTGCTGACTGTGATAATTTATTTATTTAGCATTTGTTTATCAGGAAAGTCTGACTTGGAACAAAGCCAATTTTCAGAAGAGGCCCAGGGATAAGCACTCCAGGCACGTCTTTGTAACATGGGAGGAGGGAGGACATACGGACTCTGCACAGAAAGCACCCCAGCAGAGAATCGAACTGGAGAACCTCTTGCAGTGAGGTGACAATGCTACCCCTGCACAACTGCACCGCTGCACTGTCATGTTTGACTTTACCTCAGTAACAAGATGCCACTTTACTTTCTGCAGTATTTCACTATTCATTGCATTGCACATCAACAGGAGGACACTTTGTCAAAGTCTAGCTTAATTTTATATATTTATTTATTAATTAGGAGCAGTCACACTGTAGTCCTTTAGTAAGATTGGGAGCAACTTGATAGTAAAACTTCTCACAATAAGTTACATTTATTTCAGATTTAGACGTACTCCTATGACCTAGAGGATGCCAAATTTGTAATGAAGCATACTGTTTCTATGTACCCATTTGAATACATGAAACAAAAATAGTTCTGAAATTTGATGTGAACCTATCCCATATTGTTTCTTAAAGCTACATCTAGGTTGCTTTTATCTTCACCTAAAATTAAAATAAATATGCATTTTCTTATTTGGGCACCATGTTCATAAAAACTGAAAAAAAATGGCATTCACAATTGGGTTTTAAGCCTGATAATAATCCGAGGAAGATGGCATTTGGTCTGTTGGTATGGGCATTTTTCCATAATCCAGGTTAAGCTGTCATTTGGCCTGTGGGTATGGGCATTTTTCCATAATCCAGGGGAAGCTCGCATTTGGCCTGTGGGTATGGGCATTTTTCCATAATCCAGGGGAAGATGGCATTTGTTCTGTGGGTATGGGTATTTTTCCATACTCCTGTCTTTAAGTTGGTATATAAAGAGTTTCAGAACTTTAGGGATCCCTGCAGGAACACTCACTTTTATATCATATACAATCTTGTTTTATCAATAGTTTAATATTGTGGACTTTTTTCACTTGAGTGGGGCTTGATTAAATTGTCCTTAATTGCCATGTACCCATAATGCAGGGTCAGAGAAAGAATATGCTAAAAATATTTTACCAGTTAACCAGTTTTATATCCATTCCATAATTACATTAATCGTAGGCTTCATTTTCTCCTGGTCTGCCCATCTATTGCTGGATATGATTTCAGCTTTGGATCTGTCTGTGCCTTTCATTGTAAGTAGGAATGTTGACAAGTTACACATATATTCAGGTTTGGATAGCTAGAGTTTCTCAGCAGATTCAGTTTGCTTCATATTCGAATGGCTATCGGTCTGCAGCTTGGGCTTATGTAAATGGACAGCTTTCTCGTAGTACACATCTTTCTGGTAAAGGAATGAACCCACTACACAAGCAGATAGATGCTTTTTGTGGTATAGATCAGGTACAACTTTTGTGTCTTACCTATGAAAAGAGAATGGGGGTTATAATTCAGTTTAGTTATTGGCCTTTGGTGCACCACATGACTAAAGTTTGCATTCCGTGTCCTGTCCACCACTACTCCTTTCCACAAGAAACAAGCATCAACCTGATATGCATATATTAGTGGATTTTATTTTGTTTTCTAATTGTTTCCATTTGCATCTCTTTTCTACTAGTTTATCTTTTTTATTCAGTCACTATGGCTAGTGCTACAGTTGGGTACAATTCCACAGGAGTTACTCCAGCTGAAGGCATTACTTCCTTAAGGTTTAAAGGTGATCTTTGACATTTCTGTGTCCACTTGCTTCATATGTTCCTATCAGAATATTTCACTGTGTGGGCATACTGGAAAACATGAGGAGTGAATTTTTACTAGTAAATATACCTGTGTATAATTAATTATTCATCTAACAGTGCTCTTCACATGTACAGATTTTAGGTGAAACATTTGTTGCCTGAAATTTCTCTGTATTTGAACAGAGCACCTACAACACACACTCTGACTGTAGCTTGCTATGCATTAAAATCTAGTCAAAAACACAAACAAATCCAGTCTGCAAACTCACGTTGTATAACCATCCTGCGTAAATTGGAAATACGTTTCTGATCAAGAATAGTGATGTTTCTTGTGTTTAGTACCCTTTACCCACATTTTGATCAACATTTCAGAGCTTGAACATCCCCACTGCCAGATCAGTGCATGATGGTATGGAAGTAGATTCAAAGACATTAATGAGGACTTCTGGTTTACACTATCTGGACAGTATGCAGTGCGGTGCAACTTTCATTCTTAGGCAGGAAAATGTACTATCACTTTTAAGTATGTGCTATCTGCAATAACCATGGAAAAACGGGAACCAATTGCAACAGTATATTTTGGGGGGATTTTTTGTCAAGTCTGCAGTCCCTTCTTTGCCAGTTTTTGCCTTTGGGCTGGTCATAAAGTAGCTAATAATCTAACATTCTCTGACTGGACACCTTGACTCTGCTTAAGTGACTGAATCATACCTTCTCGTATAAACCTTTGGTGAAAAGTAACTGCTGAAGTCTGAGCTGTTCATTTGAATAATGAATACTGTTAGTGTTCTAATTATAGACTTGTAGTCATGACTAGTAGGACTGGAAGTCACCAGACAATTAATCTGTATATATGTTATCTCTAAGGAGCTGAGTGATATCCTTTGAAGAGTTATTGTTACCATAGGTCCCTCCATGTAATTTAATTGACCTTCCCCCTTGGGACCATTGACTATTCGGTGCAGCACAAGGAAATATCTGAATCTGCCTGTACCACAAATGATACTTTTTATAATAATACTCGCCTCTATGTTTCTATACTTTTTTCCAGAAAAGATTATTGACGCCTTGCTGATACCTAACAAGGTATCACTGACAGAGTCCAGGGCTTGACTTAAGTCTCTGTTCACTGTGAGTTTGTTACTGTATAGTGAGTCCAGGGCTTGACTTAAGTCTCTGTTCACTGTAAGTTTGTTACTGTATAGTGAGTCTAGGGATTTACTTAAGTCTCTGTTCACTGTGAGTTTGTTACTGTATAGTGAGTACAGGGCTTGACTTAAGTCTCTGTTCACTGTAAGTTTGTTACTGTATAGTGAGTCCGGGGCTTGACTTAAGTCTCTCTTCACTGTGAGTTTGTTACTGTATAGTGAGTCCAGGGCTTGACTTGTGTCTATTCACTGTGAGTTTGTTACTGTATCGCATGTCCAGGGCTAGACTTAAGTCTCTGTTTACTATGAGTTTGTTACTGTATAGTGAGTCCGGGGCTTGACTTTAAGTCTCTGTTCACTGTAAGTTTGTTACTGTATAGTGAGTCTAGGGATTTACTTAAGTCTCTGTTCACTGTGAGTTTGTTACTGTATAGTGAGTCCGGGGCTTGACTTAAGTCTCTCTTCACTGTGAGTTTGTTACTGTATAGTGAGTCCAGGGCTTGACTTGTGTCTATTCACTGTGAGTTTGTTACTGTATCGCATGTCCAGGGCTAGACTTAAGTCTCTGTTTACTATGAGTTTGTTACTGTATAGTGAGTCCGGGGCTTGACTTTAAGTCTCTGTTCACTGTGAGTTTGTTACTGTATAGTGAGTCCAGGGCTTGACTTAAGTCTCTGTTTGCTGTGAGTTTGTTACTGTATAGTGAGTCCAGGGCTTGACTTAAGTCTCTGTTTACTGTGAGTTTGTTACTGTATAGTGAGTCTAGGGATTGACTTAAGTCTCTGTTCACTGTGAGTTTGTTACTGTATAGCACATTCTGTTTGATCTGATGGGAGGTTTAATTTATTAATCTGTGTTTACTTAAACACTGTTTGCAAAATTTTATGCTACAGTTTATTCCCACTTCATCTTTCTAGGTCATGTGATAAGGGGAATTTCAATAATCTAATAGTATAACATTGTAAATAATTAAAAAAAAAGCATATCCGTAATAACATATTAAAGAGACCTAACAAGTTTTAAGAAACATTTTTAATGACATGGTATAGAATGCCACCCCAATTGTCTTAAAAGAAGTTAATAATCAACAAGGTAAGATTAATGTTTTTAAACATGATTAGAGGTTAAGCAAAGTACAAGGCTGAAGGCGGAATCAGCAGGACCCCTGCAAATGCAGCAGAGTGTTATGGTAAAGATGTTAAAAGGAATAATTATGTATAATGATGTTCAGTACTTAGAGAGCTTCATTTTGAAGAAAATCATGACATCTACCTTGTATTTAAAATACAAACGGCAATAAACACCAGCCAAGCTATAATCTTCAGTGTGTAATACCTTCCACCTCCTGTACTAGAGGCCAGTTGAGTATATGCAAATGACTGCTTAAGGGCATAACAATGTTGCAGATACATAGCTTCCAAATGCCCATGACTCGTTTACCTTTTAAGTATTTATAGGTACATTCAGGGGTTAGCCAAACCCCACTAGCTGTAGACAAAACAGTGATATCCAGTTTACAGAAAAAGTTCAACAAACAGTTAAGTGATACACCACTTCCCCCCTCCCCACCCCATGCCCCCTTACTTTGAAATTATTTCCTTCTGTATATGTAGGGTACTCTTTTTTTTCTTTGGTGGTACCAGCATTCTCACATTTATGTCATTTTGTTAAAACTGCATTCTGCCTGACTGCTTGCTTGGTATGATTTAGGCTAATGGACTTTATGTTGAGGGACATAGATCCTGCTGACCTCTGGCTGTGACAGAATGAAAATCTAACTCCTGAATGAGTCTGTCTGTCTAATATCATTACATTGTGTATCCCTAAGTGTAGGCTTAGGATTGTACTTAACATGTTCATACTGTTTCAGGTCTTCAGCTTGCGGTTTACTGATAGGACAGGAGAGTTATGCCAGGTGCCACATACAGTGCCCTATTGTGGATACAGTGCCCTATTGTGGATACAGTGCCCCATTGTGGATACAGTGCCCTATTGTGGATACAGTGCCCTATTGTGGATACAGTGCCCCATTGTGGATACAGTGCCCCATTGTGGATGCAGTGCCCCATTGTGGATACAGTGCCCTATTGTGGATACAGTGCCCTATTGTGGATACAGTGCCCCATTGTGGATACAGTGCCCTATTGTGGATACAGTGCCCTATTGTGGATACAGTGCCCCATTGTGGAGGGTGTATGCACCTAGAATTTGCTCTTTAGTTAAATGGAAATAATGGAAAGATAACAGTTGGGGCGTTATGATGTCAGCCTAGAGATGAATAAGATTTATGCTGTTTGTTTATTGATAATTTTGGAGAACAGCATATTCTAGCCTTCTACTTCCCAAAATGGTTAGAAAAATCAAACTGACCTTGAACAGGTGTATACATGCATCCTGTAAGTTATATGCATCTGGCAAACCAGGACAAATTGTATAATTTGCTTTTCAGGATGATTTTGTTTTCTGCTCATTCTTTGGTCCATATATATTGCAGGTTTGAAGTAGTGTTCCTCTGTGATATTTTATATCCATTGATCTGTATGTTCTCTTTTCCATTAAAACCATTAGAGTCTGTGGTATTGTGAAATGCATTTATGAGCTTTTATAGTTTACTGAAGTCAGATTAAATCAATTAAGATTTTATTCACCGGAATACAAATGTATTAGAGGGCATCTGTGTACATTAGATACAGCTTCTCAGAATCCATATTCATTTGAAAACCTCTGCAGTGAAAATTATGTTTTATCTCAGCTGGGCCTCATAATGTTTGACTCAAACATAAATCTTCTAATATGTAAAAAATAACTTTACCCTTAAGATCTATTTTATCTGAAATACATTTTGCAATAATTTCTCTTTATTTTTTGAATATTTTTGCCCCACTGCTGGTCCCCAAGCAGACTTTCAGACTCGCATGTCATTATCATTTCATTCCTTCTAATCTCTGACTTCTTACTAGCACTATATTCTCCTCATACCAGGAAAGGGTGATGAAAGCTAGAATTTCTACCCATTATGCGATGGGGAATAGGGCACCTTTATATGCTGCTAACCACAGCCTCATTATTTAGCTAGAAAGTGTGGTGAAATGCCTCTTGTGCTATACCCAGTGTAAAGGACCACTTTCACATTCCACAGGATTCTAGACAGAATGCTCACAAAATCTTTGGTGAGCTCATGTTCTCTAAGATGCAGATTGGAAAAAAATAGGTGGCTTTACCTTCTCCAGGTGGAGCCTTTGTGGCATATGTCTGTGAACACTTTCCCCCAGGATCAATGAGACATTTTCAGACATTCACTTTCAGTGCCACCAGCTATCTTCTTTAGTCCAGTGGCTTTTAATCAAACATGGGTAATCTATATAACCAGTCCCAAAGGGTCTACATCACGGCGCCATGATTAGGTTTTGCTTATTTTCAATAGCAGGGAATCTTGATCATTTCATTGTGTCATTTAGTAGCTTTGTGACTATAGGAACTATGTATATTATTATCATTTCGTATGCCCTTTAGTAGTCAGTTTGATTATATCAAATGTTTATATTATCATTTGCCATCAAAATGATTGCCCATTCCACAAAGCAGTGACCACATACTGGCTGCTAGCCGCCTACCTGTCTGTATTTCAGTCTTAAGAGTCTAGTATATCTCCTGAGTGAGTTATGTAATAGATAAAAATGCTCCTACTGATTCTTACAACTCTGGCACAGGCATGTCTGCTTTGGACTACCTGAGTGGCCTAGTAAAATCCTTACAGTTGTATGGCACATTTGTCCTTGTTTTAAAAGTTACAGTTTATCTTTTCTTTTTCTATTTAAAACTGTTTTGCAGTAATCCTTTTAGGTTTTTTGTGCCCTGGTAGTTCAGTGGTTCATTTTGTCTAACCACAAACTGCAATGACATCAAAACTAGAAAGTTTTGTTAAGCTTAAGTCAAAAATGTTACAAGTATACATCTATCTGATTCAGCAGAAGACGGGTTACACATTCATGTTCTGGAATATTCTATATTTGTATTATGTACAGCAATATGCAGGTATTGATCTAACAAGAGCTGACTTTCACAGCTCAAGACCCATTAACCTAAAATATTAAAGAACACTGTATATCTGGTAACTTAAAATATTACAGAATGACAGTCACTGAATTGCAGAAGCTGATGTTACATGTAATATGCAACAATATTAGGTTAGTAGAAAGCTTTAAAACTTTACTGCAACTCTGAATAGACTAGTTGACTTGTAGAAAACAACCACACCTTATGTAAAACATGCGCCATGGCAATAGGGCTTCTCAAAATGTAACATGGGACATATTCACAGCACAGCCCATGCTTTGTAGGGCTAACAGTCTTTAAAATGCATCGAAAAAGCCTCCCAGCAGTTCTAATAGAATTGTGCAGCAGTGTTTCTGAAGCACAACTTAAAATTCATTAGCCATAGCTTTAGTTTGCAGCATACTTCTTCACTGTCCAGAATTTTGCAGAATGTCCCTGATTTTGCCTTGACCCTCATAACATTTTTGATTTTCTAGTCAATTACTGAGTATGACAGTTAGTCAAAAATGCCAGACAGTTGAGTTTCATACTTCCTATTGTTCAGAAAATGTGTTTTATACAAAATCTATTGTTCTGTTCATTTTTAAGTAAATTAGACTAATATTTCAAATTGCCGCTGATTTTGGGCCTTTGTCTCACCAATTATTTTTAGCTTTGTCCAGAATTCTTGTCCAAAGAAGTTGAGTGGTATGGATAAAGTTGCTGGAGCAAATCGACTCTTCATCACTCTAAACTATCAAAACCCTACATCTCATCCTATGTATATTGATTACTAGACTATAAAAACTGGTTCATAATTCATCAACCTCATAAAAGTCTTCAAATGATCCCCTTTATACCACTGTTACGTACACAATAGTAAAAGACAGAACAAATATGTGGGTGTATCTGTGTGTATATATATATATATATATATATATATATATATATATATATATATATATATAGGGGTCTATATTATAACCGCGAAGCCTCACATACACGAATATGGAAATGTCAACACATATTGAGCGAACAGCGAAAACACCGAACTTCCTGAATCGTAAAATTCAAAATGTCGAATCAGCATAGTTGGCCAACCCCACCGCCCATTACGTACTACCTACTCAAACAAAATAAATAATCCACATACATACATACACTTAACAAAACCCTACTTCTAACCCTAAACTAAAGCTTACATATATTACTATGTATGTACTTACCTTAACCCGCACCCTAACCCTAAGGTCCATAACTATTGCACTTACCTTAAGGAGCTATACCGGAGAAGGGCCAACTATGACTATTCAACATTTTGAATTTTGCGCTTCAGGACGTTCGGTGTTTTCGCGGTTCATTCAATATTTGTCGACATTTCCGTATTCGTGCAACTGCGGTTTCATGGTTGTAATAGGTAACCTATATATATATATATATATATATATATATATATATATATATATATATATATATATATATATATTTCTTTCTTTTTTTTTTTTTTTTTTCTGTTATGTATATATTTATATATATATATATATATACCACAACAAACAAGAAACTGATGCAGTCAACAGGCCATAAGACATCCATCGGAATTTTAATAACACTGTGTAAAATGATAAAACAAGAGATGAGCACTTTCAGTATTAACAACCCTTCCTCAGATTTACCATTTTCAAAAATTAATCAAATTAAATACGCAATTAATATTTGCAATTAAAAAGTGACCAATCAAAGAATTTAAAAGTCTCTTCCTTTTGAAGCTAAGTTACGAGGAGTTATTCTGCTGAATGAATGAATGAATGACTGATAACCAATCATGAACTCATTTCGGAGACACTGCCCTTTTATTGACCAATCAGCATTTTCTTCTTAATCTCCTTCCTTTAAGCACTGGCTTCAGGGGTAAATTTGCATTAAGTCCAGGAAATAATGTGCTGGTAACTCTGCAATCCATTTCATCTTATTTTGTTCTGTCTTGAGGATGATACCTCCCCCTCAGATGTTTTCCTTCGTGACTTGTAGTGCCATAAAAAGAACTGATGACCGGGATTGTCATGTATGTGCTTAGCGAGTGGATTTTTAAGATCCTTGAGTGTTATATCAGTTATATGCTGAGAAATCCACTCCTTAAACAATTTATCTGTTTTTCTTAGGTAGAAATTAGAGCACAGATTACAACATGCTATGTAGATCAAATGTTTTGTTATGCAGGCTATGTAGGCCAAATGTTTTATTCTACAGTCTGCATAAGTATTACATTTGTATTTCCTACCAGTATGAGGATATATAAATTCATTATCTGTGGATACGTACTTGCAATAAGTGCACGTTCTGCATGGAAATGTGCCAACTTTATATATTATAGAAGGATCAATTTTGTTAGATGAATGACATAAGATTTGTTTCAGATTCTCATTCCTTTTGAAAATAAATGATGGACTATCGACCACTAAGTCCTTCAGGGTAGGGTCTAAGGTGAGAATCTTCCAATTCGATCTAATAATATCACAAATGTGTTTTATATCAAAAGAGAAAGTTAACATAATTTTCTTCTTTGGATTCACCTGAAGGGCCTATTTCCGGTCATGATGCTCAACTGAATTACTCATTCTTCAACCGTACTTCAGAAACTGTTGTATTCATATATTCTTTTTTCAGAGAAATTAGCTATACTTTTATCTATTTCTTCGTAGCTATAGCCTCTAGAAATAAGATCTTTTCTCATATTATAAATTGCAAGTTTATAATCCTCATCCCTCATACATACTCTAGATGCTCTATGCAACTGATTTTTAATTATGTTATTAAAGGTATGTGGAGGATGCATGCTGTGCCTGTACAGTAAATGATTCTTCTTACATTCTTTTTTTTAAATATTTGTCTTAAATATATTCTCGTTACCATAAGAGATTGTTATATCTAGAAAATGTATCTGTTCCATACTATATTGTAAGGTAAATTTCAGAAAATCAGTAGTGTTTTCCAAATATACCACAAAATCATTTAATTCCTCTTCCATTACTTCCCATAGCAAATAAATGTCATCAACAAAATGCTTGTAGAATCTTAGATGATTCATGATGGCGTTGTTATTGAGCACAAAGGTGTCTTCCCAGGATGCTGTCACTAATTTGACATAGCTGTTTGTGCACGGTGTGCCCATGGCAGCACCCCATTTTTGTAAATAAATCATCTTCTCAAACAAGAAAGTGTAAGAAAAGAAAATACACAAGATTTATCTTACTGTCTGTTTCCATGTGTATTTTCATGTTAGGTCAGGGTTATCACTTTTTTTTGTTCCCCACTGTAACTGCCTGATTAGTTTACTATTAAGGGGGTGAGAGTATGGCTTCCTGGGGCTAATCTTATGATCCATTTGTTCTTGCCTGGGATGCTTTATTAACCCATTCATTCATCAGAAAGGTGAGAGTCAGGTGGTTAGGAGGGGCCCAGTTTACCCATCCAGTGGGGTTGTCTTCTATTCCCAACTGGAGCATCCCCTCTTCCTTGTGACAGTTCTCTGTCTTTTTCTGGGCTGCCTGCTACAGTGAGTACATTTCCTTATAACCTCGCAGCCTACCTCTATACACCCAGACAATGCATTTTCACAAGCTCATGCTGTACTGGCACAACACCTAATATTCTGCTAGGTGTCACTCAAGTGGTGAGCCAAAGCTGTGAACCCCTGTCCAGGATGGGGCAGATGGCAGTGGCTGCTCACTCCCACCTTTTCTGACCAGCTGTTACAGGTACCTGGAAATGTAGACAGACTCAGATTGCTTGCATTTTAGCTGGCTCATCTGATGCCCAGTACCTCTCCCTGATCTGATACCCCTCAAGATTATGTCCATTCTCTGATCTAGCACTCCTGTAGGAGACTGAGTAGAGGGACAGGGCCTTTAGCCTATCTGTGTGGGGTAGATGTTTGAGACCCTGGATTCTCCTGGTGAGGAACCTCTGTGGTCTGTCCAGCTGCTGCATGTGCTTTGTGAGGTACATGCTGAAAGAGGCATTGTACTCAGTAATGGGTCTTGTATGGGAAGAAGACAGGCATGTTATGACCACCTTGTTCCTGGATGAAATACCCTTACTGATGAGGTGGGCCATGTAGAAAGCTTTCCATACAAGGGAGGCAGTATGGTGGTCAAAAGTCATTTTGCTATCAACCTGGGTGCCCAAGTCCCTCACAACTGATTGCATGCTTAGGACCTTATTGTCAATGTGATCATTTGTGGGAATATCACTCTCCCCAAAGGGGATGATGATGCATTTTTTAGTATTCAGCTTGAGGCCATGTTTACGGCACCAGTCATTTGTCTGAGTGAGACCCTCTTGGAGGATGTCCACATCACTAGGGGAATTGATGACAGCACCCAGCTTGCAGTCATCTGCAAACCTGGTCAGCCATAGCCCACAGGTTTTGGCCTGCATGTCAGAAAAGTATATCTCAAACAGCAGGGGCACCAAGACTGATTCCAGGGGTACACCACTTGTTACGGGTCTACTGCTTGAAGTGATTTCCCCTATTTTGATTAGGTGGGTTCTGTCAGTGAGCCAGTTCACTACCCATCTGGTAACATATGGATTGATGCCTAGTTGAGAGAGTTTATCTATCATACCTGAGTGGGGAATAGTATCGAAGACTTTGGCCAGGTCAAGGTAGGTGGTGTGCACCATCTTCCCCTCGTCCATGGCCTTGGTGACTGTATCAAAGAAATCAACCAAATTTAACAGGCATGACCTCCCCTTAACGAAACCAAACTGTGGGATCAAGTGTCTGGTGGTTGCCAATTTCTTTGTTAATGAGGTCCATGATAATCCGCTCCATGGCCTTGCAGATCAGGCTAGTTAGGCTGATGGATCTATAATTAACTGGATTGATGGACACTCCACCTTTGTGCAAAGGGATGACAGTGACTGTCGTCCACTCGGCTGGGACGTAGCCGGTACTCAGGCTTTGGTTGAATAAGGTGCCTAATGGTGCTGCAAGTTCCTGCCTGAGTTCCTGTAGGATGCATCTTGGGATTTTATCAGGTCCCATGGAGGCTGTATTTTTTGCCTTTGAGAAGGCAGTGATGACTTGCTCCCTAGAGATAAGGGGAGGGGGGCAGGTACTGGGATGTCCTGTTATACTGATGGGGAGGCAGAGGGGTGATGTTTTCACTGAACATGTCAGCCAGCAGGTTGGCTATATATACAGAGTTTGTGTATGTAGTGCCCATGACCATACCTCTCAATCTGGAAACATCAAAAATCGGTACAAATCTGTACGCTGATTAACATCAAATTTTCATAAATAATTATTTAACCCCAATGGAACTGTGGGATTCCAACTTTCAAGCACAAACTGAAGAGCAGACAACCAAAAATATTGCACAAGAGTCCCCCTGCAGCCATTCCAATGTCTCATTACCTGTTTATTTCACCCAGTTTACCATAAACACTGTGTGCATACTGCTTTACTTCTACAATGATTATTTGGATTTTTTTTACGTTTTATAGCACAGTGCACAAACACAAATAGACATCTGCTAAACAAAGCAATACTGTCTCACAATGAAAACAGACTTGGCATTAAAACGTCTCTGCCCTTGAAACTCACATTCATTGAAACAGCATTGAAACCCACACCACATCCAAAGAAAATGCATTTGGCCAGTGGTGGATAAAGATTACCTTTGGGCTGTTTTCAAATCATTGACCCCTTGCACACAAAACAAGAAACATACATGTGTTCTTTGATACACCTTCCTGACTTTATTAAATTATATTCCATGTATAATACAGCACACTTGTTAGAGCACATTTTAAATTTATTGTTTGAACATTTTTTCAGTAGGCAATGAAAGAAACTGCATGAACCAGTAATGACAAAACTGCCCAGTTCAGAACATGTCCATCATAAAAGTCCACTTCCACACCCACACTATATATATATATATATATATATATATATACACATATATATATATATATATATATATATATATATATATATATATAGATATATGTGTGTGTGTGTGTGTGTGTGTGTGTGTGTGTGTAGAAAGACATAGGTATCTTGCACAGCTTCTCACACTCATTTTCAATTTCAGGTTTTTTTTGGGAGGGGAACAAACATTTTGGAATATTGCTTGAATAAAAGGTTTTGTGTTACCATTTATTTTCTGAAGAATATGAAGTCTGAAATTCAAATGCTTGTCATTATTTAGTGAATACATCCTTTAGTGATTTGCCACAAAAATCCTGAAAAACCACAGATTTTATGAGGTACAGATCAAAAATATGAGGCATAAATACACAAGTGGTAGTGGCTAGGAGCTTTAGGCTCTTTTTACCGCGTACTCAATGTTCAGGGTTTGAACCTGGGTACCTCTAGCCACCAGGTCTATTGAATTGGGGCATTCACACACACATACACACACACACACACACACACACACACACACACACACACACACACACACACACACACACACGCACACACACGCACACACACACACACACACACACACACACACACACACACTGATCCCTCTGCTGTGTAACCTTCTGATCAACCTGTATACAAAAATTATATATGTTTCAGCACTCTGCAATGAAAGTTCACATAAACTTTATCTTCTGTGAAGAATTAGCAGAGACATGTTACCAGCAGCAGCATATTTCTTCTCTCTTCCTTTTCTAGGAGACTGAGCTGATGTTAATCTTGCATTCTCCCCTGCTGGCAGAGGATGTTTGCATACTGTTACTGTTATAGAATGAGAAGATGGGCTATGGATTAATCATGAAAAGGAAATTGGAAAGAAACTTTTGATCAGAACTCAGTGTACAAATGGAAATGACAGCTTGCTTCAATGATTTTCAGAAAGGCAATAAAATATGTGGGTCTCATTATGAATACATTGTCTATTTCTCTTCATGGCTAGGTAGCAGTGCATGTGGTGATTTGTGTTGTAATTTTTCAGCAATTGTGAAAGCTACTTTTCATGCACGGGCATATGAATAATAACGAGTTAAGAATTTGGGATACAAAACGTTTCAGTCGAGCATGACAGTGTATTACAATGCAGTATGCATTTCAAAATATAAGAACTAGGTGTAACAAAGCCACAATCTTCTTGTCAGAGGTGTGTATGGGTGTATAAATGTGAGTGTATGTATGCCTGAGCACGTGTCAGCATTAGTGCATTTTGAGTATTTGTGGTGTGTGTAATGTGAGTGTATGTATGCATGAGCACATGTGCCTACGTTAATGAAAGTGAAACAAACACAAAACTAAACCACTATAAAAAAATCAAAAACCGTCCGAGGTGCAAGAACGAGACTGCTACACGATATGGATGCCTGCAGAAGAATTGCCCATGCTACAGCTTAGGTAAAGCAGTTTGCTCTCCAGCACATGACTTCAACTAAAGACCTGGTTAATTGCAGCAAATAAAGTACTGTAAGTTGTATTTCCAAGAAAAAGTGGTTGGCCCAGTTTAGTGAAAGAAAGCATGAATGTAGCGCTAGTATTAGTAAATGGTCAGTTTTGGGTAAGGAAACATTCTGTCTGACTGATACTGTCATGCTTGAGTTCCCAAGCAGATGTATGGACATGAAAACACCCAGTGGAGTCAGTGGAGGTGTAAGCTAAATTGTATAAAATTATTGTGAAATCCTTCACCTTTGGCGAAAACATGTCCTTTAAGTATGGCTGATCGAGTGATAATCACTGGAATGAAAACAAAAATATTATAGCCATTTATAAAGCAATAAGTAAAAAAGCTTTAAATATGAGTCAGTGGTATCATCAATAAAGGCACTGAGAGGTGAGTGTTATGGGGCAGTTGCCCACTTTTTATTTGGCTATCATTTAATTCAGTGCAAAAAAACCCTACACAAGCTGCATTTACATTTCTGAAGTAACTATATCCTGTCGCGCCTTGTTGCTTAGTGAATGGTTATGTAAACACAGTTTGGCAAATGTCATTGTCCATCATTATATTGACTTACTCTCTTGCAAGGATAAATTATCTCACTCCCACTCTGAAAAGTACTGTAATAGTAACACAGATGTTAAATTTCTGTTTAAGAGTTTTTCAGCTTCTTCGGTTTATTCCATCTGATGGTGGTATTAAGTCAGAATCACTGTTCTGTTGTGTTTGACATTTAACATCAGATTTGTCTTGACCACTTTGACAATAGCCTCTGCTAAGGGCTGAATTTGTGCCTGCTGCCACTTAGAGTATGGTGTTACCTCACTTCCTCTCTCCCAATATCCATGCTTAATGCCTTAGTTAGGGGTAACAGCTGTTTACCATTTTGTTGATTAGCAATGTACAATCCCCCAAAGCCATGAGACTGTCTCACCACCTTTCCCCTACACTGGGACTTTTTATTACCTTATGTTATTAATTTAGCAGTTTTGATGCATAGAATATCCATTCTGTCCATCCTAAAGCATCACACTGATATCTTCAGCCAGGGTTTTCCCGGAAGTAGGTGTTGCTGTGTGGTAACATCCTGTGCTTCTATACATCTACAATATATGTACCCACAATTGCTGTGCTTCTATACATCTACAATATATGTACCCACAATTGCATTCATGATTTCTTGACCCCCATCAGTGACAGCTAATACATTCATAGGTGTATACTAGCCTAATGGTCCTGGAGCCTTTAGAAGCCTAGCCCATAGGATTACCCTGGCATTGTGCCACCCGACCTTAGTTCCCAGTGCCTCTGTCGAGTAGAGCCACTGGAGTGATCCCTGGGGTGAATTTTCTATTTGCCATCCACACATCAAGATTTCTCTCAAAGAAGGCCAGTGAGGTGCTCTGCTTGACATGTATGGTAAGTCTATTCCATGGCATGGGCAGTCTCTGGGTTATGAACCTGTCCCTCCAGCATTTTCTGTTGATTGTGGTAATGAGGTTGAGGTCTCTGGAGCGTGTGGTGTGGAGGAATTGGGATTTATTTAGATGTAGCATTTCTAACAGAGCTGGGTCAGACATGGCTTTGTAAGTCAAGCAGAGATCATCTCTAAGTAGGTGATATGAGACAGAGAATAGCTGGAGTTTTTTGAGTCTGTCCATATAGGACAAATGTTTAAGGCTTAGGATCTTCTTTGTGAGGTACTTTTGCGGCCTCTCCAGTTGTTGCAGGTGACTAATGAGGTACATGCCAAATGGGGCATTGTACTCGATAATTAGCCTAATGAGTGAAGAGTAGAGGGAGACAATGATCTCTTTCTTCCTGGATGCAAAACCCTTAGTAATGAGATGTGCCACATAGAACAACTTTCTGACCACAGTGGCAATGTGGTGGTCAAAAGAGAGGTTGCTGTCAACTTGTGCTCCCAGATCTCTTATAATACCTTCTGTGTTCAGTGGACTACCATCAATGTGGTAATTCATGGGAACTGGGTTTTTCTCAAAGGGAATTACGACACATTTTTTGGCTTTGAGCTTAAGGCCATGGTTCTGACACCAGTCGTTTGTCTCAGTGAAGCCTTTCTGTAGGATGTGAACATCACTTGGGGAGTTAATAATAGCTCCCAACTTGCAATCATCTGCAACTTTTGTCAGCCAGAGTCCCTTTGTGTTGCAGTGGGTGTCAGAGAAGTAGATACCAAACAGGAGAGGACACAGGACCGAATCCTGTGGGTCTCCACTTGTGACTGGTCGACAGTCTGACTTGGAGTCAGCTGCTTTCACACTGTGGGTTCTACCTGTGAGCCAGTTTGCAGCCCACCTAGTGATATAGGGGTTGATGCCTAGCTTAGTGAGTTTATCTATGATTCCTGACTGGAGAATGGTATATCAAGGTAGGCTGTATGAACCACCTTGCCTTCTGCCCTTCACAAAACCAAACTGTGTGGGATCCAGAGATTGGAAATTCCCTGTATCCTTGTTTATTAGGTCCATGATGATGCATTCCATAGCTTTGGATGTCAGAGTTAGGCTAATGCGGCAATAGTTCCCAGGGTCTGTAGTTGCTCCTCCTTTGTAGAGAGGGATGACTGTAGCAGTGCACCATTCGGTAGGGACAAAGCCTGAGGTGAGGCTGTGATTGAATAAGGCACCCAGTTGAGGTGTCAGTTCACTCTGTAGTTCGTGTAGAACACAGCCAGGGATATTGTCAGGTCCCATAGAAGCTGTAATCTTGGCTTTGGACAGTGTTGTTTTATCCTGTATAGCAGTAATACTGGGTGGCTGGCAATCTACTGGTATTGTGATTGGTCCTTTGGGGTGGAGGGGTAAAGTTGGCACTGAATCTGTCGGTCAGTATATTGGCAATATCTGTTGGCTTGGTATAGGAGGTGCCATTGTGCAGTTGGTCAGAGCAAATCTGGCTATTGCCGTGGAGATTCTTTACATAACTATAGAAGGCCTTGTGGTTGTCCTTACTATCTGCTGCAATTCTGTTTTCATAGCTGGCTTTAGAGGATTTGATGCGTGATTTCAACTTTTTGCTGAGGCTGATAAGAGAGGTTTTCCAGTCTTGAGACTTCACCTTATTCCGCATCAGTTTCTTCCTTCTGTTGTAGAGTTTGTTTATGACAGGGGACCACCAGATTGGCTTGCTTTTTTTGGAGGAGAGCATCTTGGTTCTACTGGTGAGATCCATGCATTTGTGTACGTGTTCATACAGTGCATCGGTGTATGATTCAGCGGTCATGCAACTATTCTCCATTTGCATGCACTGGATAAAGCATCCTCTCCATTGTGAAAAACAAAACAGGAAAAATAGTGTTAGTCTTTACCTTTAGCAGCTCTGCCACAACATGTTCTTCATGAGCGATTGCTGTTGATGTACGTACACATGCAACTACTTTGGAAGAGTATTCTTTTCCTCAAAGGATCAGTATCGTGCCTAGCAGATTCTATAAAGTACAAAAGTGTTGCTGCATTTCTTTATTATTTCCACTCCATCTGCCTTTAGTCTGGACATTAGCGATTCCTCTTCTCTTTGAAAAGTTTATATCTCCAGCTGATCAGTGGTACCCTGCACTAACCCTTCCCCACTGGAATAAATGTGCAATCCTTCTGAACCATGTTTGTATGCAAGACAAAAAAATGAACTAGATTTCTAAATAAATACATTTTGTTTTGAAAAGCTTTGGCTTAGCACTATTAGATGTTGTGCCTTAAGGACTCTTTTGCATTAGTGTTTCTGTCTTCCATGTTTTCATCACAGTAATGTCAGCATGACAGAAGATTCCTTTTTATGACAGTTACTTTTCTTCTTTTATCCAGCTCCTCATAACCAAAGGGAATTAAGTGAAAAACTAGAAACATTCGGGTGGACTTTGCGGTCAGAGCAGAGGACAAGTTGAGTATGTATTCCTTAAATTCATTTTTAAAGCCATAACATAAACTACTGTTTGGGTTAGCTTAAGCAAATTAATTGATTTGCATAAACAATATGTTACAAATACAGAATTATTATATTTCACTTATTTTCCTGACTGATACCTGGATATTTTAATAACAGTATTTATTTTGGGCAAAAAAATGTAATTTGTGTATGTAAATGTAAATGTAATACTTGCACATTAAGATAATACAGAAAAATCTGAATACTGATGACTCTAAGGAGAGGCATTCCTGTTTTTCTTAGGAAATCAACCTGTGTCTATGAAGAAGGCAGCTACCTCAGGTAATCAACAAGTCCGCCATCCACAGACTCTTGTTCATTTTAAACTGAAATTTGTACTGTTTTAAGGACTACCTTTATTATTTTATTATTTTATTTATTTTATTTGACATTTGTTAATGGATTAGTCTGAATGGGCATGAGACCCCCTTTCAACTCCAAATATTACAATTACAATAGGACATTAAAGTAGATACAATAGACAATGTTTACATGATTATATAAGATAGAAATATTTAATATGATATAGCAAAATACATAACAACAAGGTCAATTTCATTTTTACAGGTGATTACAAGCTAGTTGGAGAGAGAGAAACAAAGTATGTAAAACAAATGTGTCAAATAGTAAGTTATAAAGAGATGTCACAGGAATACAGACAAATTATGAGACAAGATAGGAAGATAGTTGTAGAGAGGGAAAGAAGTGTATAGTGAAAAAACAGAAATTAAAAGAAGGGTAAAAAAGACCTGAGTAGTAGGTAGGTAAGTGAGAAAGCATCTTTGGTGGGAAAATTAGTGTATTGGTACCAAGAAGGAAATTGAGAGGCCAGCATTATGATTTCTCAAGTTTGTGGAGGACAGGAAGATAAGCTATGTTGTATCAATACAAGGGCATGACCATGAGTTGTAGAAGGTTTCTTTTAGTGCTATTTTAAAGGAGCTGAAATTATTAATACTTCTGGCTTGAAGTGGTAGTTTGTTCCAACATAGCAACGGAGTAGCTGTAGAGTGACTTGCCAGTATTTTTATTTGGCTTATAAACTTGCAGTAGGTACTGTTGAGAGCTACAGAGTGCACGCTTTGGATTGTATGGGTTGATGAGACTGGAGAGAGAGGGGCAGTAAGATGGATCATTGAAGATGGAGTGAACTGTGAGAAGCTGGGTTAGTAGGATTTGGTGATGAAATTTGAGCCATTACAAGTTTTTTAGAGCTATACAGTGATGGGTGTGATTGGGTAGGTTAGAGGCAAATCTTGCTATGTTGTTCATAGGTTCATAGGTTGGTACTAGGCTATCGGCCCTAGCGACTATACAAGCCTAGCCATAACAATTCCCTGGATATTTGTTCCACAGTATTTTCTTCCCTGGACCCCTGTCTAGCAGGGCGACTGACGTGAATCTTGGGGTGAATTTCCTATCTCCCATCCAATCGTCAAGGTTCCTTTTGAAGAGGGCCAAGGAGGCGCTCTGGTTGACATGTATGGGCAGTCTATTCCAGAGTATGGGGAGTCTCTGGGTCAGGAACCTAGCCCTCCAGCATGTTTTGTTCATTGCGATGACAAGGTTTAGATCCCTAGAGCATGTGGCTCTGAGGGATTGGGATTTCTTTAAGTGGAGCATATTCAACAGCTCTGGGTTTGACATGGCCTTGTATGCTAAGCAGAGATCACCTCTGAGTAGACGATATGGCACAGAGTATAGCTGGAGTTTTTTTAGATGGGCAGCATAGGGCATCTGCTTTAGGCCTGTGATTCTTTTAGTGAGGTATTTCTGTGGCCTTTCCAGCTGTTACAGATGTCTTGTGAGGTACATACCAAACGAGGAGTTGTACACTATAATGGGTCTAATGAGGGATGAGTACAGTGGGACAATGACCTCCTTTTTTTCTGGATGAAAAGCCCTTAGTGATGAGGTGTGCCACATAGAAAGATTCCCTGACTGTTGTGGCGATGTGGTTATCGAAGGTGAGACCACTGTCCACCTGTGTCCCTAAGTCTCTCATCACACTTTTGGTGTTTAGTGTACTGCCACCTATGTGGTAATTCATTGGCACATGTTTTTTCCCAAAGGGGATAACTATACATTTCTTGGCATTAAGCTTGGCACCAAGCATCTGTTTCTGTAAGGTCCTTTTGTAAAGTATCCACATCATTTGGGGATTCAATAATGGCACCCAGTTTGCAGTCATCTGCAAACTTTGTTAGCCAGATTCCCTTATTATTGACCTGTACTTCAGAGAAGTAGATGCCAAACAAGAGTGGTCCCAGGACTGAACCCTGAGGTACTCCACTTGTCTCTTGTCTGGAGCTGGATTTGGAGTCTGCTACTTTTACAGTCTGGGTTCTGTCAGTAAGCCAGTTGGCAACCCATTGAGTGACATAGGGATTTATGCCCAGCTTAGTAAGTTTATCTATGATTCCAGAGTGGGGGATGGTGTCGAAGGACTTGGCGAGGTCCAGATAAGTTCATAGGTAGGTACTAGGCTATCTGCCAGAAGGCATTTATAAGCCTAGCCAGAATGTGTTGACTTTTGCCACCCCCTTAGATTAGTTCCCCGTGCCTCTGTCCAGCAGACTCACTGAAGTGATACCCAGGGTAAACTTTCTGTTTCCCATCCACTCGTCAAGGTTTCTTTTGAAGAGTGTTAGCGAGGAGCTCTGCTTAATGTAGATTGGAATCTTGTTCCAAAGCATGGGAAGTCTCTGGGACAGGAATCTATCCCTCCAGCACGTCCTAGTTACTATTGTAGTGAGGTTTAGATCCCTAGAGCATGTGGCTCGAGGGGATAAGGTTTTCTTTAGGTGGAGCATGTCCATCAATTCTGGGTTGGACATGGCCATGTATGTCAGGCAGAGATCACCTCTGAGTAGGCGGTATGCAACAGAGTACAGCTGGAGTTTCTTCAGTCGAGCTGCATAGGGCATCTGTTTGAGGCCAGTGATCCTCTTGGTGAGGTACTTGTGTGGTCTTTCCAGCTGTTGCAGGTGTCTTGTAGGTTACATCCCAAATGGGGTGTTGTACCCTATGATGTGGTAAGTAAGTTCTCATTTACTGAGGAGATTAGACTGAAAATGTGTGACTATAGGGGCAGAATATAGACGTGTGGGTAGCAGGAAAGCTTGTGCAAGGGAGAGTCTGGAGGAATGAGTGAGAAATTTATTGTGCCTGCATAGCAGTCCGAGTTTTTGATGTGTCTTTTTAATGCATTGTTGAGTGTAAAGATCGAACTTCATGTGGTCGTCAATGTTAATTCGAGAAGTTTTGTGTGTGGCTCAGCAGAGGTAACTGTGTTGTTAAGGGAGGTAACAGAAAAGGTAGTTTTATGATGCTGGGGAGTTGTTGGGAGAAATAGGAGAAGTTTTGTTTTCTTTGGGTTCAGTAGTAGTTGGTTTGAAGTAAGCCATCTTTCGACCGAGTGACTGGAGTCTTGTCTGAGGGTATGAAGGCTTGTTATGTTGTCAGAAGAAGTGATGATTGTGGAATCATCTGCATATTGAATAATGGTAGACAAAGGACAAGAGGAGTGAAGATCATTGATGAAGATATTAACAAGTGGGGGTCCAAGGATGGAGACTTGAGGAACCCCAGTTTGAATGGGTAGAAAGGGAGAGAAGCTAGATTGCCATTTAACAGCCTGGAATCTATTGGAGATGTAGCTGGAGAACCAAGAGTTAGAAAGGTTAAGTGAAGCAAGTTTGGACAGAAGTAGTTTGTGGGAAACAGTATCTTTTGATAGATCTAGAAATAAGCTAGAGACTAACTTGTTATTGTCAGAAACCATGCTAAGCGGGGGTAAGAGGATTTTCTTGAAGGAGGTGATCAAGGATCTGTTTGTGTATGCATTTTTACAGAATTTTAGACAAGGGAGATAGGATGGTAATTGGTCTAAAATTGGAAGGATAAGTTGAATTACTGCCTTTGTCAAGGGGAATGACATAGCATTTTTTCCAAATATTAGGTAACGTGTTTTCTTGAATAGATCTATTGTGTAATATGGGAATAGGGAAAGTGATAGAATTAGCAGCCATTTTTAGAAACTGTAGAGGTAAATTATCAACTGATGGAGAACAAGTTTTAAGTTTTGAGAGAAGTGTCTTGATGTAGGTTGCAGAGATAGGTTTAAGAGAGAAGGAAGTAGGATTTGAGGGTGTAGGAGGTGTGGGGTTCCTGATATTGTTGTTTTTAGTCAGGGTGCTGATGGAATCAATGAAGAATGAATTAAGGAAGGTAGCAGTGTCAGTGGGGGAGCTATTTGGGCAGGGGTTAGGGGAAGATGGGCATCCAGGATTTGATAATATGTTTATGGGCTGTCAGAATTTTTGGGGGTTAGAGTAAGTTTTGTCAAGTGTTTTTTGGAAAACGTTTTGTTTGTCAAGGGTGACTACTTCTTTTGGTTAAGTTACGGAGGTCTCTATAAGTTTGAAGGTCAGAGGGCGACTTCAATTTCTTCCATTTTTTCCATGCATAAGTTTTTGGGTGGTTTGAGTAAGCTGGGGGCAGAATTAGTTTTGAGTCTTAGTTTTCTAACTGGTGCTAGGGAGTTGAGTATATCTAGAAAGATGTTGTTAAAGGATACGACTGCTTCCTCTAGAGGGAGATTATGGAGGAAGGGCCAGTTAACTGAGGAGAGCAAATGGTTGAAAGTGTCAGGATTAAAGTTTGAGAGTTTACAACAGTCTTAGATGGGTTGTGGTAGAGATTGGGATTGGAGGTGAGGATCCAGTCAATAGTGGAACTAAGGCTAACTGTCTTTCCTATCTTCTATTTTCCCTTTGAAAATACAAATACTACTTCATTCCTGCTTCTTCAGATGAGATATTAAACACAGACCTTTTTTAATATCTCCAAACCTTGACAGGAATAGATCCCATTCCTAAGTCAAAGTACGATTAAAGTTCATGAAATTTGTATTATTTCAATCTTTAACGTCAGCCAAAAGTACTCTTTGCAGCACCCACAATGTGCCCAGTAATGACTCCTCCTGCAATTCGTATGGAGTTACATCTATTGGTAACATATCTAAGTATGACTGTAGATTCTTTTTTATAAGACTCCGTTGCTCCTACTACTATTGGAACTGTCTGGATGTCTTTGTTCCACATTGCTCTTGTTTCAGCCTGCAAATCTTGATACTTTATGACTTTGTGTCTCTCTGTACGCAAGACACTGTACTCACTGGGTGTAGTGATTTCAATGATCAGTGCTACTTTGTTTTCTTTTCATGGACCACTATATCTGGTTTTCTCGCATCTATCTTTTGAACTGTTGGTAATGGGTGATTACATGTGATGTAAACTTTATCATTTCCTATGATGCTTTGTGGTTCATGTTTCCAGTGTTTTTCTGCCACTTCAATAGCACGATTGCACAATCCCCAGTGCAACAGTCTTGCCACATTATTATGCCTTTCACTATACAATCCTTCTGCCATTAGTATGTCACAACCAGCAACAAGGTGTGAGACTGTTTCCAATTCTGTTTTACAAAACCTACATTTGTATGTTTCTCCCACATGTTCAATGGACTTTGTAAACCAATGTGTATGTAACCCACTATCTTGGGCCACCAATATTAACCTTTCATCTTTTGGTTTGAATACGAAACTCCTTAACCATTCTTGCATTCGATCCTGTCCAACATGAGGTTCTTCCAGAAGTTTTCTATACTTGCAACTGTATTTATGCATTTTCCACATTGCTTGCCTTCTCATCTGATCCTTCACCTTATATTCTTTCTTTTGATTTTTAGCATATTCATTTGCAGTCAGATTTTTATCTACTTCTGAAGCAACAAAAAAGCACCAGGTAGTAAGTAGCAAGCAAAAAAACGACTATATCCAGCAAATCTTTAATAAAAATCAAATCTAAAATCTCCAAAGCTCCAAGCCTTCAAATAAAATTATGTACAAGCAGCATACTTTTAATGTTGATATAATAACTCAAACTCACAATTACAATTAACAATTAAACAACTCTCTCTCTCAAACTCTACATTCAAGGAGACCATAGTTTGTACTTTTGTTAAAATAAAATAAGCTGCAATTTGCAATTTTTAACATCCTGACACACCATTGATAAACAATGAATTGTGAAAATAGGTTTGTTCTCTTTTAAAAACTTTTTATATTTTGATCTTTTTTGTGCAGCATTCTAAAAATTTACAGAGCTTTCAATAGTCAATAGTACCATCTAATGTTAATGTCCCTTTTGTTCTAACCTTTAAGTATTAGTTAGTTTCTCCTTTAAAATATAATAGTAGTATTATTAGATAACAACAAATCCTTAAAAAAGAGCACAAACAAACAAAATAAATAACAGGAAAACAATAATATATTAATGAATGGATGTACAATATATTTGGAAATATTGCAGCTTCCAATTTCTTCCACAAGGGAAGGTGCCAACAAATTTTTATAAATAAAAGGTAAAGGCAAAATAAATAAATTTTTAAAATAAAAAAAATTTTTAGTTAACCTCATTTTTCTTTATATTAAAAAAGCACAAAATTAACATTGTACAACAAACAAAACAAAAAAAAAGAAGAAATTTAAAATAAAAATAAATAAATTTACTACAAATTTAACAAATACATAAAAAATCACACACATAATTAATACACCAGTTAATTACATAACATTGATTATGATCACTAAACTTATTACAATTAACTTTTAACCAACTCTTCAAAAAACTACTTAACTAAAAATATCAATTAAAATAAACATCTATTTTAAATGTCCTTATTAAAACCTCTGCTTAAAAAATTCACACCAAATGTGAAAATATCTTATGAAAATACTCATATCTTAATTTATGTAACATTGCATCCTATGGCTATATCTCCAAAGTGAAAAAGTGGGAGGGTGACCCATGTAAATAAAAAAATTAATAGTTAATATTTTTTCTTTTAATTAATAATATAAATAATAATTTCATAAATATAAATATAAAATCCAAAATCAAAATGGGTCCCACTTTCTTCATTTCAAAAACAAATGAATATTAAATCTATTATATTAATCCTAATAAAATATTTGATCTCTTTTCATCCATCATATTAGATTATCACCATCACCTATAATACATCCAATTATAGTATTAAAAAAATGAAATGAGTTATATTATTTATATTATATATAGTTCAAATAGTTCCAATAGGCCCATAAATAAATAAACATTACAAGCAAAGCCAAAAATCTGCCATGTGGCTGTAAACAAAAATTGAAAACTCAAAAAACCTCAAAAAAAAAAAAATTGTGAGTCAAAACAAAATGAACACTAACCAATAAAATACTGTGACCTGATTATCACCCAAAATATCTAACAGCCTCAAAACCAAAAAGAAATTTTAATATTGGTGTAGCTTTTCAATCATCAAAAGTAAAAAAACAGTCATTTAACATTTTAAATTACAAAACATCTCTCAAAAATAAATCATCACAATACAAAATATACAAATTAATATAAAAAAAAAAAAAAAATTATGCAAAATAATAAAAAAATAAAAAAATAAGTATAACAAAAGAACTAGCAAATAAACCTCAACATTTATAAAGATTTTAATTTTTGAACATTAGTATTTTAATTGAAAGGCATCTTTTAACTCTATTTTTTAACCTTTTAAACAAAATCTAGAAAAATAAAAATAGATTAAATAACATTCAACTACAATATAAATCTAAATATTCAACTTTATAACAAATGTAAGATGCACATAACCTAACTTATAACTTTAATCAGCAGAAACCATTACATTGTACTTTATATTACATATCAGATATCAGTCATCACTAAAACTAACTTTAGTTGTTTTTTGCAAAAATTATGTTTTCATTCTAATAACTTTAAGTAAAAGCTACTCTAAGCTTGCCACTCATTCTGTTGTCAAATTATATCAACATTAGTACTAATAAATTAAACTATTTATATCAAAATTACCTAAAAAACTGACAAACTGACATATCACTATTCAAATATCCAAGTAGTAAAAAAAGAAAATGTAGTATCTATACAACAATCTAAATATCAATTAATTAAGAACTCACATCTGAAAAAATTGAAAGATAGCTTTCAACAAAATGAATATCATTAGAGTACAACAGTTAAACTACAAATGTTACAATTAATAAATAATGAACAACATTACAGTCACCTTAATTCATGTGAACATATAATTTTTCACAATGAATATTAGGACAAATCATAACGCAAAATTATAAAAAATAATTTAAAAACATAATCAAACTCAATACATGACACAAATAATATAACATATGAACACCATGATCGACTTAAAACATTATCATCCATGTCCCTGTCCACCCTTTTATCCCTCGCTATTCCCCCCCTGTCCATATGGTTGGTGTCCTTTATCTACTTCTGGTTTGATTTCCATTCCTGCTTAACGCCGATATGCTTCTGCTAGATTAAGCAGAGAAGTCATCTTAGATTTATTCTCCTCATGTTTCAAAACTTTCACTACATTTGGGTCTTGTGAGGTCAGCAGATATGTATGCAGTCCCAAGATTGTAGCTCTATACATGTATACAAACAGGCCCTGTCTGGATGAGTCGGTGGTATCTCAGATAACTGTAAAAGATGCAGTGACGCATATCAAGTGAAGAATAAGGGAATTTCACTGCCGTCTTGGACATATTTCCCTCAGTCAGTATGAGCATCACCTTAGGCCTGACCTGAAAACAGACTAGGCCTAGTGGGAATAAGCAGTTCAATAAAAAAGTAAAATAAGATAAATGCTTACCTACAGTAGTAGTCTATTCAACACATTTGTCTCTGTACCCCCCTTTGGTTTGTATTTATTTGTTTTTTAAGCTTGCACACATATTAGATGTATCTGAAAGAATGTGCTTCTTATTCTGTCTTTAATGGAAGCAGCAGTAGGACCCCTTAGGTCTGCTAAGTAAGGTGACACATAGTCCTTGTTTATCCTCCTGCTGGCTTTTGCCTGCAAGCTGACATCATACTTCAGGGCAACACTCTGATGTTTAATAGCTCAGATCACATAGGAAATTATGCACATGACCTGTAGTACTGTATTATTCTACCTCCCTACCTGTAAAGCATAGCTTTCAGTTTACTTTTTTCTGCTTTTCTTCTATTACAGGTTGAATGTTTTGAGGCAGACTTCCCACCACCACTACCACCACCACCATCAAATGTTCTCATCTGTATGTCAAGCAGGCAGTATTTAGTCTCTACGGTTCCTTGCTGCTGTGTGCTTAACTTTTAATAGTGAATGTCGACTTAACTAAATGCAAGACTTTCCCACAAATTCTTTTCCTGTAAGAGTTCATGCATGCTCCAAGACTGTGGTTTGAATTTTAAGTGCTAGCTTATACCTATTACGTATGCAAGATGTATTACTTGTAGTAGCTAATATATCGTATTCCATGATCCTGGATATACTGTACGTACAGAGAGAAATAGAGTGAATCAGGTGAAATGAGACATCCTGTTTTAAAGTGTGGACATAGTAAATTTATTATATTTTGTCTAAAGTGCTATATCATTTTAATGCAGATTTTCAAGATTTCATGTAGGCTTTGCCATACACCTTTAAATGCTTGATACCAACGCTTCGGTGATTAAAATGCGGACATGATGTAGAAAGTATATCTGTTAAAATGTCTTGTGGTACAGTGAAAGGTGAGCTACATGTTTAGCAGGTGGGGCACTGCTATTCTGTTTTTCTCCAATTCTTCATAGCTCTTTTTCAGCCACACTGCTTTGAAATTAAATAAGAAGAAATTAAGACACTTAACATGGTGCTAGCTATTTAAATCGGAGCTGTCAAGGCATTCTCAGGCAATCCTGTCATGCTAGAACTTGAATTTAGAGCAGCTTTCAACAGTGGTAGTAGGCAGTAGATATCTGTCACTAAGTTTCTGAAGTGAGTGAATGCCTTCTGCTTCCTGCACAGCTTTGGATTAAGTGTTCGTCAGTGCCTTTAACAACCTTTTCTTCTCCAAAAAAGGTAATTTCAAATAGTGAAATATTCATGTATCTGTTGTATCTAAATTTTGAGCACTTGTTTCATTTCATTGTATATGGGTGGGTGGGAGATTTGCAAAGCTAGCTGCATGTGAAATGCGTAGTGATATCATCATCTCATAAATGAACTACCTTCTTAGGACCCCTGCACCCTAAAGAATATAAGGTCAGGAGATTATTTGTTAATGCAGATTGCAGCAGCATAATCTAGAATGAACTCTGTGCTTTGCAAAACCTGAAGGGTATTCTATGATAAAAGCTTTTCAATCTTCATCACACCAGAGGTGAGAATCACCTCAAATTAGCCCTTTGGAAATTACCCCACATGTAGTTAACGAGTTTAGTCAGTACCTTTCAAAATACATCTTACCCCTGCTTCTTATTAATAGAAAAGATATTTTCAATTTTCTTCTGCATCTAGAAAATATTCATTAAATAAGACAACTTTTATGTTGTGGACTCCATTCAGTCACAGCTAGGCCACAATATAATTTATTAATTTAATGGCACAGATACTACCCATCTAGGAAAATGTTTTAAAAGTTGGGAAAGAAACATGGGATAACTAGCTAAAATCTAGTCAGATAAAATGAGCACATAAACCCCTCACAGGCAGTAAACTGAATTGAGGAGTGAACTCGACTCTGGAGATATGACTCACAGTCAAAGAAGTTTATGTCATCAGAGAAGAGCTAACACACTTTCAGAATTAGAAATAAAACAGAGTGCCACCCAACTATGGAAGACTTTTTTTTTTGCATGGTTAATAGGTAGTTAGTAAGCATGCAATCTGGTAGACCTTTGTAAAGCCAAGTCTAATTCCCCAATAGCCACTAAGCACCATGTGTTTAAATGATCAACTCAAGGTCACACAATAGGAAAGTGAAGTCTGTCAGACTCAGTCCCTGGACCACAGGAGGCAGCTGTCGGATGGTGGCCTCATTTTGTACAGAGCCATATCTCTATGGAGAATGCAATATTCACTTACTCTAAGGGGCTGGAGATAACAATTGTTTTCTCAAGAATGGATCTTATCTTACTCAGTATAGCTGCAGTCTTGAGGAAATCCTGGACTGTTAAGATACCTAATTAGCAAATGTAGTACAAGAATACAAGGGGAACTTAGAAGGGATGCTTCCAGTTCCTTGAACGGTATATGATTAAATAACAGCATTTGCTGAACCATAATTTCTCAGACAAAGGCTGCTATGGTCAGGACATATCCTTTAATCTGAAGTGCAGCAACTTGGCGTTCAGGATGTGAATTACCCTATATGGAAGTTTAAGAAGTCTGCACAGAAAAAAAAGTCAGAACCATGTTAGATGTAAAACTTGTGATCAACACAATTTAAATAAAATTATTTCTAATTCTTTGCCTAGAAATGCCTTAGTAAGGCAAGATCATTTTTTCCCATGGCACTAACAGGTATTGCCACAGATGGAGGAAACCCATTCTGACTCATACAACCTCAAAAAGCAAAACCCTACTGAAGTTCTCTAGAAGTATATAAAACATCAGCGATCTTCATGTTTAAAAGCACTAGGAAGAGGGGCAATAACAGGGTAATAGTTCTGTCGAAGTATGTGATGGACAATCAGCTGCTGCTCAGAACATTAAACTGATAAATGTACAGGATAAACAGGATTGTGTATATAAGTGCATATGTATATATATATATATATATATATATATATATATATAGAGAGAGAGAGAGAGAGACATATATATATATATATGTATATATATGTATATTTATATATATGATTCTATCATCAAACATTGACTACCCTAATCAGCGAATCTAAAAAAGAATGAAAAAAAACATATATGCATATATACATATATATATATATATATATATATATATATATATATATATATATGGACAGATATATAATATATTTATTTTAGATGTTTTGCTGTTGCCCTTTTTACTTTTGATCTTACGTTGTTTAGATCATTTCAGGTACACTTATCTATCTACATATCTATATATAGATATGTACATAGATATAACACACATACACACACACACACACACACACACACACACACCATGCAATTATATATGAATTAAAAATAAAAAATATTTAGACAATGATAAAGTTATAAACAATATGATCAAAATTAAAACGATTAAAAGTCAATAGCCCAAACTCAACAGCCATGAAAAGTGGACATTTTATTTTTCACTAAGGGTTTGAGACCTTGGAGTTAGAATAATTAGGTAACTAGGGTATGAGTGAAACACACCACCCCACACATATGAGAGTGCAAAGCTAGTCCCCACCAAAAACATCAGAGCTTGGTATCTGAGAGAATGAATGTTATTACAAAGTACAGTAAAAATACTGACTATTATAAAAGAGATAGAAGAACTAGAAAGGGAATATTTAGAAAAGACAAGTAGCAAATTATATAGAAATAAATGGTAATTATGGGAAGCATATGATGCAGAATAATGTTCAGGAGGAGGAGGAAGACTGAGGTTTAAGTGAAGGCAAGAATTCAGCAATTTATGTACTGTTGGACTGATGATAATTACAACGAAAGAAAAGATATTTGATGAATAATGTAGATACGTGTAAAATGTTAATATGGTTTCTTTTTTGTTCATTTATGTTTGCTTGTGACTTAAATGATAATTTAGTAAAGGTGTTTGAAAAATAAAGGAAGAAAAAGATAGTGTATGGAAGTTGTAGGGGTAGCATAGTGCTACCCAACATATCGGGGGTCCAAGGGTTGAAACTCCTCAGCCAAATCAGTTTCAGTAAATTATTTTATCTTTTGATGTTTATTGTTTTCCTTTGAAATCACACACTGGGATTGGTAATTGTGTGCCAACATTAGTCATGTAGCCAGAGACACAGTACACAAATTTGTGCATATGTGTGTGTGTATGTATATATATATATATATATATATATATATATATATATATATATATATATATCTATATATATATCTATATATATATATATATATATATATATATATATATATATATATATATTTATTTATTTATTTATTTATGTTATATTTATTTATATATATACACACACACACACACACACACACACATACAAATAGCAAATGATTAAATGCAAATGTTAAAACATCTGCTGATTGAAAATTAAATAACACAAACAGAAAATATTTTTGTACAGGGGACAAACTTTTTGTTATGCATCTGTCTGTCTAACAGTAAAAATGTCTTTATGGAATCCAGTCTGCTGTTGAATTTTGCAACCATTTCTAACCTGAGAAACATGACAGAATTAAAATTATACTGGGGCGGATTTATGTTTTTTCTCCACTACTCCGATGCTAGTGGGTGTGAGGGGTACAGGGGAGCTTGCCTCCTTCAAAAGCATTGAAAAATATGGTTTGATTGTATCAAGTTTTAAGATGGTTTTCAATGTGGTTAGATTATGTCACATTTTTCAGTGTTTTTTGCAAGGATACAAGCATCCTTATACCCCCATGTGACACCCATCAGTGCCACCAATATGTGACATCCCCACACTGAGCCAGTAATCAAGGAGCCTGAATCCTCACCACTGACACTGGAGAGGGACATTCACTTGGAATACAAATGGATCCGATCAGTATTTCCAGATGCAGCTCTCTGCACCAAGTATAATTTCCCTTAAGAGTACACAGGGAATGCAGTCAGCCCACCATCTGTATTTCTTTGTATCTGTCTCCCTCCAGATAATAAAAGAGCATGAAAATACTGAATATATATTTACAGTATACCGCAGAGTTCAAATCACAGGAAATATTGAAAAGAACATTGATGGACAGACTCAGACAAATAAAGAAAACGAGTATCCAAACTAAGCTTCACTATATTCTTGACTGGATCCAGGAGAATTACTTTTCCCTACTTACTTTATAGAGCAAGGCAGATAGTGTGGTGAATGGTCTTTCTTGTTGTCAGGCCCAAGACAGAATATTTAATACAGAGATAACAGTTTCTGTAATATCTAAAACATAATTTCCAAGATGGCTGGCAGAATGAGCTCATCTAGTCATCTTATTCTAGGTTCTCACAGTATCCACCTTTGAAGTTGAGACAGGAATTTAGCATAGATGGCTACAGTACACATATAAATGTTTATGGCAGTGCCTGTGGCTTCCCCTCTTTTTTCTGAGCTAATGAACAAAGGGTTCTTTCAGACCTACTGTTTCTTGTCCTATTCAGCACAGTAAGGTGCTGTGTTTATGGCTTAACAGCTAATTTAATTTGAAGACTTTTCCAAAACTAACTGGACTGAGGTTAACCCGTTCTCTTCCAGTATCCTTTGCTAACATATGTACATACAGTGTCACATGTATATTCCTCTGTCCAGCAGGACCCACTATTGATACATTTTTTAACACTAGCAAATTTACAGATACATTTTGATATTCAAATGCCTTACAGTTCTAATATATTTGTAACATAAGCATCTGTACGTATCATTTTGGCATTCAAATGCCATACCATTCTAATACATTTGTAATATAAGCATTTGTGCAAAGCAGTTTGATATTCAAATGCACAGACTTCTAATATATTTGTAACACACGCATCTTGTATAAATCAGGTTGATATTCAAAGGTTATCATTTTTTTAAAAACCCTAGCTAGATGTGCTGGCACTAGCCCATATCCTCACACACTATACCCCATGTTAATTATATATACCAACTCCAAGTTTGCACAACAGTGGGGAAAGGACATAAACCCTCCTCTAGTATAACTGTAATTTTGTCATTGTTTTCAGTTTAGATCATTTACTTCTAGATAGTTCTCAGGTGATCTTTTTACTGTTGATCTTGTGTTGTTTAGATCATTTCAGGCACACACACACACACACACACACACACACACACACACACACACACACACATGTATAGATATAGATATAGATATAGACATATAGATATATCTAGATGGATAGATATGCATGCATGAGGAAAACTAGGCTAGCCACCTGAAAATGATGGATTGGGGAACTAACATGATTATTCACTGTCAGAGTATTATAAGTTTCAAGAATAAAAACCGCAAAGAGAGCCAAAATAAAACCAAGTTCTACTTTATTCTTCACATCAAACAGTAAGTGCTTTTGTCACCCTGGACTTCCTCAGACTGCATAATGTGCATAACTTAACAACACTGTTTAACTAATTTCAAGTCAATCATGTGATTTAACAAGTCACATGGTTTAACTTTTTCCTTTTTAAAAAGGCAGTGAACTTTTTTTTGTCATTCAACCCTGGTGGGTAACAGGAATTCAATTTAAACTGCCACAAATACTGTGAAGAATAAAGTGGAACTTGGTTTTATTTTGGCTCTCTTTGCTTTTTATTCTAGTTTCTTACCTTACGATATATTAGAATTGTTTTTGGTCATTATTGTAAGTTTCAGACATATTGTATCCCAAAAATTCGACACCTCCCTATTGAAATGTCAGCACTTAAAATGTATAGTGCCAATAAGCTGTAGAAAAAAAGGCAGAATTTCAAAAATTGCTCTTCTCCTTTAAACTTCTTTTTGCAGGAGAGGGCAAACCCCCCACCCCCATCCCCCCACACAAACACCCCTGAACTTATATATACCAACTCTGAGATTGCTATACCTTAGAGAAAAGGGTTTATTCTTAGAAATGGCATCTCTGACAAATTATATATAAGTCCATTATTTTGGGACATTCAGTGTCGGTATTTCAGGACTTGCTGTAGCAGGTCCTCACTTTTCACATGGTTACCAAATTCAACAGCTGACTGGTTTACATAAAGTTGTTTTCACTGTCATAGCAGATAGACATAATACTAAAAGCTGAGAAAAAAATGAAAACAAGCAAAGCAGTATGTAGTCCCTAAACAGTCAGCCAGTGCTATCAGTGCAATGGTAGTTGTCTTCGGCTCCAGTGTTACATTTCTGTGTGATTTAGAAATCTGTTGACACTTCTGATGTAAAGTATCACACAGAGAATATCTATAGGAAAGTGCACAAAAGATACTGCTGGCAAACTTCTGCCTGGACGACAGACCGTTGTAACTTTGAGACCTGATTCAGTGCAGCCTAGCTTGAAATGAAGATGGATCCAAAACCAAACAGCTAATGCTAATTTCAGCTATGAAAAATGGCTATCGTATATTGACTTTAAGTGGAATCAGTGCTCAAACCACAGCTCAGAAACAGAAGTGTTCAGTCACTTTTCAGTGACCAGTGCTTGACTCCGAGCCAGAGAAAATTCTACAGTTTCTCACCCAGAAAGCACTGCTATCAGAAATGCTCAATGAAAATGCAATAATGCAAGAAGGTGCATTGAAACAAACTAGTAATATGCAGACTGTGATAGTTTTCTGTTCAAGTGCTCAAGGTACTGTGTTAGTCCTGATCTTAGTGACCAACCGAATCCTCAGAAACTGCTCAACAGAAATATCAGTAACACAAGGCAAAACTACAAGTCCAGCAACAAAACTGCCATAGAGTAGAAGCTGGGTATTTTGTGCATCAGACACGCAGGATCTTCAGTGACTGACACTAGCCAAATACATTAGACTTGTTTAGTGAATTATTTCATGGGAGCCTACAGCAAAAGACTATCCAAACTGTCAAGAAACAATCATTTTAAATGCTACTTTAAGAAGTGTATAGATTCTTAGCGGGTAAATGGCATTAATTCCAGCAGGGAACCATTCATTAGAGATATTATCTCCTTTGTTAGTACATTGTACCTTAATTATTCATAACAAGACAAAATGAAAGGAAGTGTGTACTATAGGATGGGTAGCATGTGCTTGGCGATGTCACTGCAGTTTGCGTATATATGGCCTGGGATGCATTTCATTTGCCTCTCTGTTTAGAATACTCTCCGTGGGCTTTTTTACTGAATAGATGAAGTTAACAATCTGATATCATTCAAGCATAACATTGTCCTGCATGTGGCACTACAATGAACAGTACTCGTCTTCTAGTGAAGTGAGAAGTATTCTGTATGCCATGCTTTTGATGCATATTATTCTTTTGCAGAATGTACCTTTTGATTTTAGGTAAGAATAACAGGACATCTGTTGTCATGTGTGGATAACATTAGAAAATCAGAGGATGACACACGTATCATGAAATGTATAAGAGACTGCAGATATATGCAAAAAGAAAGTTGTTAAATAATTCCATAATAACCAAGATGAATTGGTTTGATTATGACAGAAAGTGTATACAACACAAAAATGCTGGAAATATTAAAACAGAGTAGAATAAAGTGACTGTTTGCCAGAGGCTTTGACTTGGGCCGCCTTGCTGCATTTCAGACTCTGATAGTTGCTGCCTGTTTTTAATTGGGCTGTTGGATGACACAGAGATGAAGATTGGGAATATTTATGAGTCAGATGCTGTCAGACTATCCATTCATCATACGCACAGCTTCACAATCTATGCCCCATATGTGTAGCAAGCAGTCATGTTAGCCGGAGACTGGAATGTCATGTTGAATAATAAAATGGATATGTCTGGGGCCAGCCAGGCACATCTTACAGCAGCACACAAAGCATTATTGGAACAGAAGCATGACCTGGTTCTGTTAGATCCCTGATGGATAGTGAAGCCCTAGGCCGCAGCTTTTATGTGATATTCTGTTGCAACAAATACTTCATTTCAAACTGACTAGGTGGAGATTACCCAGTCCTTCCTACATTGCCCAAGCATAATGCAAATTCTGATCAAATGATTTCTAACAAACTACTTAGCCACTTCTTGCAAATTTCATTGCAAAATAAGGACAGCAATGTCACCCGGAAACTGAATAATTAATGGTTATGTTGCAGGCAGATTATAAGGCTTGTTTGTCTGATTGTAACCCATTTTATAAGTATTAGCTGTAATTTTACAAACATGAGAGGTTTACATAAGTCTGGCCTCATACATATATTACATAGATTAGCTCATATAAATTAGCTCAATTCCTCAGAACTGCTCTTGGTTTGGCTATTTCACCAGAGAGTTACAGAGAATCTGCTCCATCTAAAGCCATCGACTGCTAAAGGAATGACAATAAGTATCATTTTTCAATTCTGCTGATTATGTTTACTGTATTTCATAAGAATCCTTTATTGATTGTTACATTTCTTGCACTTTAGTAGAGTTTCAAAGCGGAACTGTTTTCACTGCTACTGTAGCACTTAATTACATTGTGTCTATTAATTTTACAGGACAGTAGTGTCTAGACTGTGTGGTTTTCCCGCACTTGAGCTCTAAAACTAGCCTTTTTACGTTAAGAAGGTTTTCTGACTGTACTCTTGTAGCAGAAGTGTGCTTTAGTAAAACCTTATCTGAGTTGCGTTCTGGCTGAAAGCTTATTGTGTGTTTTCCTGATGGGTCTGTGGGCCTTGCTGATGTAAAACTTGTTTTCTGATTCTATATAAGCCCAAAGTTAGAGTTAGGCTGCTCTCCATGCAACAGAGGTTAAAAGTGCCCTGTATAGATCCAAACACATTCAAGTTAAAATGTCCCTTATTATAACTATCTCTGCAACCTCCCCCCCCCCTGCTGCTCTAGGAGCATCTAAGTTCAAAATGAATGGTGCTTATAATTGTTATACTACTGGGGTGGTATATGCCACAATTTGTCAACAATGTCCTGGTTACTATATAGGCAAAACAGAATGCAAACTCTAGGTAAGAGTTTTCTAAAATGTAAATGACTTTAAGAAGAATAAAGAAAATAATGTGTTAGCTAAGCACCTACATGAATTTCCAAGGCATAATTTCAAGTTCATGATTATTGAAAAGGTAAATGGAGGTAAACATGGTGGTCCATGGCCATTACTTTTAGGGAAACGTGAACTTTACTGGCAACTTTTGCTTAATGCCAGTATGTGGCTTGGACTAAATGATCACGTATCAGTAAGTTGCCTATTGAAGTTAAAGACACTTGAAAGATAAGAGTTTTATGCTTGTATTGTTTAGGATAAATTAAATATTTATTTACTTATGTGTATAAATATACATATACATTCCTTGTTGGTTTTTAAAAAAAATCTTTGTGATGCTTTAAATTTATGTGAGCTTTGGGGGCTCAGCTGTCATGTGATAAGTGCAAATGAATATTTAAATCAAGTTTTTAAATTGTTTTAACGTAGTCCTGATGAAGTTTTATTGATTAAAATGAAAGCACTTAAAACATTATGTTATTTAACTGTTATTTAAAAACTAGTAGTGGTTTGTGCTGGAGCCTTTTGGTTGGCGTCTGTTGGATGGTGATGGTCTTTTCTTTTTTTTTATAGACAAAAATATATCAAATCAATTAAAAATGTAATGTAGTTAAAATAAACCAAAGAAGTTCTGTAATACAGTTAGTAGAAGGACATGACCCCAGAAAGTATTTGATAGCCTTATTCCCATTCTTCTGTTCAGTACTTGTATGAGGATTTAACATATCTTCTGTTGTCTTGAAATAACCTTTATCCCACCTAATATTCTTAATTAGATTTAATAATTGTTGAATGATGAAGATAACAATTAGATTTAATAAATGTTAAATTGAAAACATAATCCAGTCTAGTCATGTATTTTATAAGAAGAGTATTAATTAGTGTAGCCAATTCTGTCAAGGTATCAGTAATAGGTCTTCCTGGGATTTATGCAGGCTTCATAATTTAATTCCACCTTCTCCAACTCATCTATCTATATAATTTTTAAAAACACTTCCAAATTAACCCTCAAATAACAGAAACTAATGATCATCTTTATAAGTTGAATACTTATGATACTTTTGGTGGGATTCATAGAGTCATTTGTGCAAATGTGATAGGAGTATTCCTGATAATTAACAAATGAGTATAGCAAAGGCCCGATTCATAGATGCCATTTACACTAATGCACAAGACCTAAAAAATAATGAGATGCAAATGAGAAATCTTGTAAATTGTAATATGTTAATGATACTTTTGGTGGTATTCATAGTCGTTTGTGCAAATGCGATATGAGTATTCCTGATACTTACAAATGAGTGTAGCAAAAGCCTGATTTATAGAGGCCATTTACACTAATGTGCAAGGCCTGAAAAATAGAGATGCAAATGAGAAATTTTGTAAATTGTAATATGTTAATGATACTTTTGGTGGTATTCATAGTTGTCTGTGCAAATGCGATAGGAGTATTCCTGATACTTACAAATGAGTGTAGCAAAGGCCCGATTCATAGTGGCCATTTACACTAATGTGCAAGGCCTGAAAAATAATGAGATGCAAATGAGAAATCTTGTAATTTGTAATATGTTAATGAGGCAGTTTTGTAATTTAACATCCCTGCAGTAATGCACATCCATTGGTAAATGCAATGATTTGCCTTTGATATTGGAATTGCAGTCTGTGAGCTTGTTTGTGTAAGCATGCACAAGCACTTTCCGGACACAAAAATTAATTATTTCCACAAGATACCCCTTCAAAAGTTTGTGTTAAGTATGCACAAGCACTACAATGGCACAATACATTTTTCTGCCTAGCGACCACTTCAGTAGTCTGACCATGTATGCACAAGCATTTCTCTGACACACAAATTAATTATTTCCCCCAGCAAGCCCTTCAGTAACATTTCTTAGTATGCACAAGCACTAAAATGAAACATTCACGCAAGTGATCCCTTCGGTATCATGCCCTGGTATGCAGAAGCACTAAAATTAAACATTTCCATGAGTGGCCTCTTCAGTAAAATGTCCATGTATGTGTAAGAGGCAAAATGAAATATTTACCCAAATGACTCTTGCAGTAAAAATATCCAGGCATGCAGAAGCACTAACTCAGCTCCCCCTCATGTCTCGTTTTCTGACTGAAGCCTGTTACTTTGGGCTGTTTACACACTTTGTATGCAAATTAGTTCATTATAGATCTGTGTCTATAAACTGAACTCATGCACATATGTCTAAAGCCCCATAACAGTGTGGTATCTGTCCCTGATTTGCTTATGCATAAATCACATTGCATTTCCAATAGGGAGGCATGTTCACAAACAGTCTTCCGCTATGCCGTAGTCCTTCTGACAGTCCAGGATTTGCATAACATTGTAGGGCTTCTCTTCATGTATCACCCCAGTGGAAATGCGAAGCCCCAGACTGTGAATACCACCCTTAGTCTCAGTGTGAGAATTTTCCTTAGTGCTAACTGTAGTACATTTCCTGCAGTGTCATTCTTTAACTTGAGTGACACATAATTCGTAGCCTTGCTGCCTTTGTTCACAAGGCACTTTACTCTTAGCTCACTGTCAGATGACAGGCGATTCATATTATACCATCTTGGTTGGCGTAAACCCTTCTGCCACTACACTATGTTATGGATCCTTAGAAGTTTCCAGTCAGCATCCTTATTATGAAGTCTTCTCTTTGGTTTTATTTATTTATTTTTGTGCACTATTCTTTTATGTTATTTTTATTTTTATTTATTTTACATTTGTTGACCGGGATAGTCCGACTAGATGCATGTCCATTTTCAGCGGAGGCCCGGGGAGAAAAGCTCCAAGGGTAAGCAGATACAGCATTACATATTACAAACAGACTATTTACAGAGATTACATAAGTAAGCAAGTTAAACAAGTTCCACAGGTTACAGTTAGTCCTGAGCACAAGTCAGGATAAATTAAATTACACAGTAAACTGGTTAACAGATTTTTACACATTCGAGTTAGCCAGGCTTGATACATTGACATAGCCAGTTAAGTGACAAATGTTGTTTGAGTCTAGTTTTAAATTGACCTAAGGTGGAAAGTAAGGTAATATCAGCTGGAAGAGAGTTCCAGGATCTACTTACAGAGTTTGCAAAGAGAGAATCACCGGCTGTGTTATTAATTTTGCTAGTCTGAATTAGTAGTTTGTTAGAGGATCGAAGCGGTCTAGGATTGTTATAGGGGGTGATAATATTTTTAAGTGCAGAAGTATTGTCCGGATTATAGAGGATTTTATAGGCCATAATCAGTTGGTTATACTGGATTAGGCTAGGTAGTTCAAGCCAACCAAGCTGATTTAGATTGATGCAATGATGTGTCCTAAAAGGCAGCCCAGTGGCAAACCTGGCAATGTGGTTGTAGCAAATTGAGAGTTTGTTAAGGACAGTCTTGTTCAAATTCGAGAGTAGAGGGGATGCATACAGAAGGGTTGAAAGAAGGTGAGAGCGAGCTATGACAATTTTAGCTGGAGGGGTTAGGCAGGCTTTTATTCTGTAAAGTGACCCTAGTTTTTATTGATGGTTTTGATAGTTTGGTTAACATGTAGATCAAATTTGAGATTATTGTCTATGATGACACCTAATAGTTTTGTAGATTGGTCAGGGGAGATTATTGTGCCATCATTTGATTTTATGGTAAAGGTGAAAGCGGTAGACCTACGTGTTGGTGAAAATAACAGCATTTTAGTTTTTTGGGGATTTAGGATCAGACGATGTTCAGAAAGCCAGTTTTCTTTTGTATTAAAGGTGGTCTGGGTAGCTGACCATAACTCTACTGGAGATGTGGCTGAGCAAATCAGAGTAGAGTCATCAGCATATTGGATACAGCCGACTTTTGGGATGACAGTATAAAGGTCATTAATGAAGATGGAGAACAGCAAGGGCCCTAGTATAGAGCCTTGTGGTACTCCGGGGGTGTTAGGTAGAAGGTTAGAGAGTTTGTTCTGCCAGACGACAGCCTGCTGTCGACCATTCAGGTAGGATTGAAACCATTGGAAGGCTCCAGTATCTAGACAGAATGTTTGCAGGGTGTGGATTAAAAGTTGGTGATCAACCATATCGAATGCCTTGGAAAGATCCAAAAAGAGGGCTGAGGATATATAATTATTGTTGCGATTATGGTTTATGGTGTTAGTAAAGGCTAAGAGGGCTGAACTAGTGCTGTGATGAGGACGGAAGCAATGCTGAGTGTCTGCCATAAGGCGATTTTGGATTAGGTGGTGCATGAGTTGTCTATGAATACATTTTTCCATAATCTTTGCAAGTGGAGAGAGTATAGCTATTGGCCTATAATTGGAGAATTCAGTAGAGCTGCCTCCTTTGTGAAGTGGGATTACATAGGATATTTTCCAGATGGTGGGAATTTTAGCTTCTACTATGGTTCGATTGATTAGTATTGAGACGGGGTAAGCAATAGCATCAGCTGATTTTTGTAGGTACTCGGCAGGGAGTTGATCAGCAGAAAGTGTAGTGGGTTTTAATTTTTTGATCAAGGTACGGATAAGTGAAGTGGCGACTGGTTGGAAGCTGAATGCAAGTAGGTTTCTAGGGGTGCTACTTTCAGGACCAGGGAGCTAGGAGGTAGTTGGCTAGCTAGGGCTTGAATTGTCTCAGTAAAGAATTGTTTAAAACTATCAGAAACATCTTCAGGGGTTTTATCAATAGTAGCAGCAGGGATTGGGGTTGAAGTTTGTCCAGGATGTAGTAGATTATTTAAACGTGACCAAAACTTCTGAGAGTTATTTTGATTTACTGTCTGTAAATTACAGTAGTATTGTTTTTTGTCTTGTAAAATTGATTTTTTGGTTTCGTTCCTGGATTGCCTGTATTTAATGTGATCTTGAGGGTCTTTAGAAGAACACCATAAAGCCCATGCTTTGTTTCTAAGGGTAATTTTGAGTTTAGACTCTATAGAAAGCCATGGTGCAGTTTTTGCCTTGGTTCTCTTTGAACGAACAGGTGCATGCAAATCAAGGATCTCAAGGAATTTGTTGTTAAAGTATGCTACTGCTTCCTCTAAGGGGAATCTGTTTAATTAATCTGTCCCTGATTTGCTTATGCGTAAATCACATTGCATTTCCAATAGGGAGGCATGTTCACAAATTAATTTACCATGTATTTCCTAGATTTAAGCACTAAATAAAATGGTTGTATTTATGAATATAATGAGGCATGAGGTACAAATGACTGAATGGTGCTTTATAAAATTTAAAGGGAAATTAGATGCTACAGAAACAGAGGTAGATACTAGACATACACTGCACTTAAATGTCTTTTTCCCAGTTTTACGTTGGTACTAAATAAATTAACTGATGCTGGGGTCAACACTGCCACTTCTAGGCACATCCCATTGCTGTTTTTTTTTTGTGAACTTTTGTGAAATTTTGACATTTTCACTGAATAGTATTATGTTTTTATCAATTGACACATTACTGATTTTGTGTATTTGAGTATATTCTTAACTAAAAATTAGCACAGACACCAGCCTCAAGAAAAGAATGAAAATAAAATGCATGGGCTATGGAATAGTGATGTACCTTACCTGCTTGTAGATTACACTGTTATTTACTCAGGCCTGGAATTTAGACTCTTCACTCATGATGTAACCATGCCAGGGATGATCAAATCCCAGTGTAGCACATGACTGACTACCCTTCATCTTTCAATCACGCTTTCTTCCTCCTGAATCATCTTTTATCTATATCTATACTTCTGCTGCTATACTGTAAAGAATCATGTGTAGCACAATCATATAACCCTTTTATCTTCTGAAGAAAAAAGTAATACGCAATCCTTCTTTCATCCTCCCAACAATATCAATGTCTCTTTTCACTGGGGAAAGCTATTAACACTCCAGGTGAGGCCTACAAGTTTAGTAGTGCATTTTAAAACTCCAGGTGAGGCCTACAGGTTTACTAATGGTTCTGCTGCACACAAATCTTCGTACTCTGCTTATTTTGCTACACATTTCCAAACTATATTATATTATATTATATTACATACCACTAGGCTCAATATTAGGCTCACTTCTTTTCTCTGTGTTTGCTAATAATCTTCATACCTCCACTCAGCATGCTACACTTATACAGTATGCAGATGATTCGACTCTTATCTGCTCTGCACCATCACTCACCACTTTACAACAACTTACTCAGGAATCCTTTACCTCTGTGGAAAGTTGGATTACACAGATCCAAGTTATCATAAACCCTATCAAGACTAAATTACTACTATTCACTCCCAACAAAACCATATCCACCCCTAAACCCTTTACAATCACTTCCAAAAATGGTACTAGCATCTCTCCCTCTGACCACACCAAACTCCTTGGCATAGAAATTGACATAAACCTACTGTTTGATGTCCATATTTCGCAAACTATTAGAAAGCTCCATAAAAAATGGGAAGACTATATAGACACAAGAAGTTCCTCTCTGATCAGGCATGAATTACCCTAGCCCAAACTCATCTACTGTCCACTCTAATTTATGCCGCACCAATCCTTACCCAGATAAAAAAAAAATGGATCTTGACAGACTCGAGTTATGCTATAATAAAATGGGCAGGTTTGCAAACAAGAACTTCCCCAACTACTCAGTTATCACCAACTAATAATTGCCCACAATATTGTAAAGTATCCTGAAAAAACCCCAGCGCTAAGCCAACTTCTCACACAGTACATATCAAATTGTCCTCTCCGCTCTTCTGACAGATCTCTAGGGCTAACAACTCTGCAGGGAAAACATTATTCTCTCATAACATAGCTAAAAGCTGGAATAACCTCCCCCCTACTCTGACTTCTGCCACTACAACTACACAGTTCAAAACTCACTTAAAGCACACCTGGATTCCTGGCTATGTCCATGCATTACACGGCCCTCTCTTCATCAAATACAAACTTCTACCTATACTATTATACTTACTGCTAATCTGCTACAGTTTCAGGAATCCTTACTGCTGAATTTCACTTTTTTATATTTCTCTATGCTTAACCATGTTATTTTGATTCTGCATTAATGTTCTTTTATTGTCACATATATGTTGTATTTACTATCATGTAATTAACTATGTTTGTATATATGTTGTATTTAGCATTATGTGTTTAACTATGTTTACTAATTGTGGAGCTTTTCTCCCTGGGCCTTCACTGTAAATGGACCTGTGTCCGGTTGGGCTATCCCAGTAAACAAATGTAAAATAAAAATAAAAAAATAAAAATAAATATTAGCTGCGGAAACTACTAGCTCAAACTCATTTGAGTGACTCATATTGATGTTTTCCCAAATAGTTCTCCAGAACTGCCTTACCCTCCAAATTTCTGAATAGCTGCTCCCGCGGCATGTCTGACTTTAGATATTATGTTGTTAAAGCCAAGTAATCCATCTTTTATATATCTTTTACATATTTAGATTATTCTGTATTTTTTACTGACATAATTCGTAACACTACCCTTCTTTGTATCATATGTAAATACTTAGCAGAAAAGTGAATTATGTTTCCATGCCACATGTAAATGCTCCAAATAATTTATGCTCTCTGGCACTCTGATAGTCATGTTCTCTGCTATTGCATCTCTCCCACAATCCTGTCATTCTCTTCTTGCCATCATTGGCTTAGCTATGTAGCACTTATAAAATAATCTATTAATCATATACTGTATGCATCTAACTAATAGATCAAAAGGATTGATGGAGCTTGTGCAAAAAGTTCTCAGAACTGCTACTGCACAGCTCTGAACAGACTCAACAAAAACACAGCAAGAGGTCCAACTTATGTGACCCCTGCCCCAAAAGAATGTGTACATTTTTAAAAACAGTACTAATCCTCAGCACCACATTATACAGCGTCTCCATCACTATTGCCAAAGCAGAGGTAGTGTTTACTGTTCAGTATCTACCCTACCCAGCCTTGATTCCATTCTACTACACTTATACCTCATCAACAGCCATTTATTTTGCACTGGCAGAATGCCACTTTGCTAGGAGTAAATTAAAAATTGCATTTCTAATTTTAAATGTAGCCCACTTTGTTCAGTTTGATACAGTGAGAAGCAGACCATCAGGCCCCTCAGTGTTATCACTCCCTTAATTGTTATAAGCTCAACTGTCTATCAGATTACTGTTCCCCTCCCCATACTGTCACCAGCCATAGGACCAGTGTCTATCCCCATATCCGACCTCTGAGGCCCTCCATGTTGTAAGCAAAATCAGAAGCAAATTAAACACTGTTGACAGTCTGGCAGTTAGTGTAAAGGATTGAGGCTAAGAGATGTTAAAAAGATTGATTTCCTCAGCCACTCTTGGCTTACTGTATGACTCTTAGTAAGTTAGTTCTGTTTGACTCTTAATAGGTCAGTTAACCAGTCTAGGTGGTCCCCTTGACTGTATGCCTAGTAATGACCTATGAACCTAAGAGTCAATGTTGCTTTACTGTGACTTTCCATCTCAATCTCAGGTTTTCATATAATATTAGGTCAAACCAAAATGGAGCCTATATAGGATCATAGGGGCTTACTAGGTTAATGTCCTCAGAGCGTTTTTTTAAGTCTAGTCATTCATGCCCCAGTTTTCCCAATTGCTAGTGCCCAAAGGATAAGCTGGCTTTGGTATGTGCCTGTGCCTTAGGGCATCGGTACAGACTGTCCTGTCCATAAGGGCCACAGGCGACAAGCCAGGGGTGAATTTGCAGTTTCCTATCCATTGGTCCAAAATGCATTGGAATAGGCTTTGGGAAGAGCTGTTTCACATGAATGGTGAAATCTGTTTCAGAGAAGGGGTAATCTCTGAGGGGTTCCCTTCAGAATCTCAAACTTCTGAAATCTCGAAATTCATACGGTCGATACTATATGATCGAGGTTTCAGTAGTTCAAAATTCTGAATGGAGATCTGCATACAGCACAGAACAGGAGATTTCCCTTTTCCTCGCTGCAGTGTGATCTCGCAGTTGGTATATTTAGGAAGCAGGGGCGTCGGAGTGCAGGTGGCCAATGTTTTATCTGTTTTTTTTTTTTTTTTGGATTTGTTTCAGAATTTCGAACTTCTGAAACCTCGATCATATGAATTTCTAGATTTCAGAAGTTCAAGATTCTGAAGTGAATCCACTCTCTGAGACATGTACCGGTCCCTATAACATGTTTTGTTTATATCACAGATGAGGCTTAAATTCTTAGATTGGGTATTGCTAGTGCTGTTTATTTGTAAATGTGTTGCAGATCCATCAGGGCTTGATTGGAGAATGTCTTGTACGTTAGGCATAGATTGCCCCTCAGTAGACTGTAGGAGACTGAGTTTGGGGCAAGACTTTGCTGTGGTCAGCATAGGACATATTATTTACACTCTGTATTGCTTTAGGTATGAACCTTTGTGGCCAATACAGCTGTTTTAACATCTGGTCAGGTACATACCAAAGCATGCATTGTACTTGATTATTGGTCTAATGAAGGCTGAGTGTAGTTGGTCTACGATCTCCTTAGATCCGGACTCTATGCCCTTACTTGTAAGTTGCACCATGTAGAAGAATTGTCTCATTACCTTGGACATATGGTGATGAAAGGTCAGGTTACTGTCAACCTGAGTTCCCAAATCCCTTACCACTGTGTCTTCTCTTAGGGGACAGTTATAAGTGTTGTAATTTGCAGGGGTGGATGTTCTCCCAAAGGGTATATTTATTCATTGTTTTGCAATCAGTTTTAGGTCATGGTTGTGGGTCTAGTAATTTGTCTGTGTCAGACCCTCCTGGAGGCTACCTACATCTTTGGGGGAATCAGTGATTGCACCAGTAGCATTGACTGAATGCAATCATCAGCAAATTTGTTCAGCCAAAGGCCCTCTACATTTACCTTGACTTCAGAGAAGTGTCTTCCAAACAGAAGATGTCCAAGTACTGAGCCCTGTGTGACACCACTAGTAATAGGCCTCTTTGTGGAGGTGGATCCCCCCACTTCATATTCATCAGGTTAGTCTGAAATGGGCAGTTTGGGCTTTATTAACTCATGGTCTGCAAAGGCTGGGATGGATTACCTGCTTATGGGAAGAATTCTTCTACTAACATTGTTAAAATGTTTCCTGTAAATCATGAAACATATAGTGCAGTGTAGAGCTACATGAGATACTGTACTTGTAAATCACATAACATGCAGGGCTGCGTAAAGCTGCATGGGATACAATTCCTTGTGAATTATGGGGTCTATATTAGAACACCGAAGTCTTAAAACTTCGAATGTTCTAATATCGACCCCTATTCAGTGAACGCTTAACACACAACACAAGCACACCAAAAAAAAACAGCAATCCACACACATGCACTTAAAATCCTACATCTAACCCTACACTAAACTGTACATACACTACTATCTATCCACTTACCTTAACCCAAACCCTAACCCTAAGGTCCGTCACTATCACACACTCACCTCCCCCGCGCCCTAACCCTCACATCCACACAATCACACACTTACCTGAACCCGACTCATAACTTTCCAATACAGTGCTGAAAATAGTGAAGCGACAGAAACGGCCAACCAAATTCTTTCCCTAGGAAAAGATTTGGTGTTCTGCAGCTTCGCTATTTTCAGCATTCGCTGAATAGGGGTCGATATTAGAACATTCAAAGCTTTAAGACTTTGGTGTTCTAATATAGACCCGAATTATGTAACATGCAGGGCAGTGTAGACCTGCAAGAGATAAGGTATTTTCCGAGTTGTGTAACATGCTGGGCAGTATAGAGCTACATGAGATATTGTACCTTGTGACTCACGTAAATTTCAGGACAGTGTAGGGCTGCATGGGGTAATGTGCATAGTGAATCAAATAGCGTGCAGTATGGTATTGAGAGGTATGGGATAATATTCCTTCTGAATCATTTAAGATGTAGGGCAGTGTACAGACACATGAGATAATGTTCCTTGTGAATCACATAACCTGTAGGGCAGTGTAGAACAACATGGGATAATGTACCTTGTAAATCATGTAACATGAAAGACACTGTATAACTGCATGGGATAATGTTTCTTGTGAATCACTTAACATATAGAGCAGTGTGGAACTACATGGGATAATGTACCTTGAAAATCATGTGACATGCAGGACAGTGTATAACTGCATGGGATAATGCCCATTGTGATTCATGTAACATGCACTGCTTTGTAGATCTGCATGAGGTAATGTACCATGTGAATCATGTAACATGCAGGGCAGTGGAGATCTGCATGGAATAATGTGTCTTGTAAATCAGGTAGCATGCAGTGAAGTGTAGGGCTGCTTGGATATTTCAGCATTGAGCTACATGGGATAATGTCCTATGTGAATCACACAACATGTAAGGCAGTGTGGAACTACATGGGATAATGTACCTTGGGAATCATATAACATGCAGTACAGTGGGAAGCTGCATGAGGTAGTATTCCTTGTGAATCACATATGCAAGGTTATGTAGAGCTACATGGGGTAATATTCCTTGTGAATCATGTAACATTCACTGTTGTGTATGACTAAATAAGATAGTATACCGTGTGAATCACATAACATACAGGGCAGAGCAGAGCTACATGGTGCAATGTTTCTTGTGAATCATGGAACATGCAGGGCAGTGCTTAGCTGCACGAGATAATGTTCCTTGCGAATCACATAACATGCAGATCTGTGTACAGCTGCATGGAAAAATATACCTTGTGATCCATGTAACATGCAGGGCAGTATAGGGCTGCACGGGGTAAAGAACCTTGTAAATCACATAACGTGCAGGGAAGTGTAGCATTGCATGGAGTAATGTACCTTGTAAATCATATAACATGCAGGGCAGTGTAGGGCTGCATGGGGTAATGTACCTTGTAAATCTCATAACATGCAGGGCAGTGTAGGGCTGCACGGGGTAATGTACCTTGTAAATCACATAACATTTAGGGCTGCATGGGGTAATGTACTTTGTAAATCTCATAACATGCAGGGCAGTCTAGGGCTGCATGGGGCAATGTACCTTGTAAATCACATAACGTGTAGGGCAGTGTAGGGCTGCATGAGGTAATGTACCTTGTAAATCACATAATGTGCAGGGCAGTGTAGGGCTGCATGGAGTAATGTACCTTGTAAATCTCATAACATGCAGGGCAGTGTAGGGCTGCATGGGGTAATGTACCTTGTGAATCACATAACGTGCAGGACAGTGTAGGGCTGCATGGGGTAATGTACCTTGTAAATCACATAACATGCAGGACAGTGTAGGGCTGCATGGTGTAATGTACCTTGTAAATCTCATAACATGCAGGACAGTGTAGAGCTGTATGGGGTAATGTACCTTGTAAATCACATAACATGCAGGGCAGTGTAGGGCTGCATGGGGTAATGTACCTTGTAATTCACATAACATTTAGGGCTGCATGGGGTAATGTACCTTGTAAATCTCATAACATGCAGGGCAGTGTACGACTGCATGGGGTAATGTACCTTGTAAATCACATAACGTGCAGGGCAGTGTAGGGCTGCATGAGGTAATGTACCTTGTAAATCACATAATGTGCAGGGCAGTGTAGTGCTGCATGGGGTAATGTACCTTGTAAATCTCATAACATGCAGGGCAGTGTAGGGATGCATGGGGTAATGTACCTTGTGAATCACATAATGTGTAGGGCAGTGTAGGGCTGCATGGGGTAATGTACTTTGTAAATCACATAACATGCAGGGCAGTGTAGGGCTGCATGGGGTAATGTACCTTGTAAATCACATAATCTGCAGCTCAGTGTAGGGCTGCGTGAGGTAATGTTCCTTTGAATCGCATAACATGCAGGGCAGTGTAGAGCTGCATAGGATAGACTAGTACTATTCACCTCCTAGATTACCCTTACCCTGGGACACTACGTCACTCACTTCTCCCTAAGGCAGGTTATACTCCAGGTGTGAATAAAACTGTAATAAATACTTCCCTTTATTTTTGCTTGACAGTTCTCCCGTCACATCTGATAGTGCTGTAATTATCCAATTTAGCATGTAGATTCATGGTTTTGTTATACTTTTACATCCAGTAAATTTTTTATAGTGCTGTTTCATTTATGACATGACAGGAAATAGTATGTTACTGCACTGTTTGAGGTATTGTGTGTCAGTAGCTTACATCTTGCCTGAAATACATGCCTTTGAGATGGATATTCCTGTCATCTGTGAATAAAGGTAAATAAAAAATGTGCAAATCAAAGCAGGCCAATGCTCAGCTGCATAATATAGAGTATAATGTGCTAACCAAATACAAAGTATGCTAAATGAACACAGAATACAACTACAAATCCTTGCCCAGTACAAGTTCAGTTTACCAGACACTGAACATTCACACAACTTTGTGAAATGATCTATTTTCCACCTAATATTGAGCAGCTGTGTATGAATGTTGTACATTAAAACAGGATATCCTAAAATTAAACACCCTTAGCCTTGAAGTATAATAAAGTGCTACCTTCCTTTTCATGTGGGAGGGTTCACTGTATGACATGCCAAATTCATTCAACGAGTAAAGGTCTGATGGTGCATAAGTGACAGGGTGATAACAGGCATGTTCTTTATGTCACTCATCACTAGTTCATTGACTTGATCTCTGAAAATACGAACTGATAATTTGTGCGTGAGAACAAAGCACCTTTTATAGCATTAGATAATGGTGAATGTGTGAGTAAAATGTAGGAAATGTCTACTGAAGCGCAAATGCTTCATGCCATTTCCATACTCATCAGTCTTAGCTATTACTCAGACACATAAGGAAGAATTCCTTGGGGTCTTTTACTAGTCCTGTACTGCATATGTCTTTGAATATTCTCATACAAACTCCATTTAATAGCTGCCAAAAATTGCCTGATAAAAATCTTTTGATGAAACTGCAGCCTCTGCTTTTGTTTACTGGATCACACCTAAAAATGGACACTGCCTACTTACTGCACTTCTGTGTTCCAGCAAAAGTGATCAAATACCTTCATAAAGAATTAACTAAATAGCTTCCAATGGCTTCCTTTTCCAATGGAAGTAAGTCACCAGATGCTCACCTCTCATTGTATACAGTTTCCTAATTCAAAATAATATTTTGTACTTTTTTGTTTCGTAATTTCATAAGCACAGTAGACACAAGCCTCTTCTCTGAGAAAACCTTGGACTATTATTCTGAAAAGTAATTTTATTGGGTGTCACATAGTAGGCAATTGAAAAATGAAGGAATCAAACCCTGGACTACAGTATGAAATTTGTTGTCATTTCTTTACCAAATGCATGTGTAAACAGAATATTGTTTCACTGGTCTGTGTGGAATCTGTCTTGTTTCATCTTACAAGCCATGCCTATGGGGTCAAACCACAATGGTTGTCCTGCAGCAGTGAATTGCTTTTACCAGATGCTCTACTGACTGTGCTGATATCAGTACTGGCCCAGAGACCACGTTATATTGTTTGTGCTGGCAGAATTCTACAGCATATACAGTGGTGGAACTGGCTGTGGTTTCCACATTCTTGGCTATGGGAGCACTTCCTTAGTTAGTTGCTATGGCAGCACCAGTATATAAACTCACAGGAGTACATTCATCTGGATCCCCTCCATTTCCGATGCCTGACCTCAAAATCTTGTTCGCAGAAGTCCCATTTTCCAGGTTCTTGGCTCAAACGTTCTTATCTTAGCTTTACACTTCCTTAGATAGCTGTTTCCTCTCTCAGGCCTCCTTATAACTGCTCTGCTGCAGATTCTTCTTGCATATTAATCTTTTCTGTTTGCAGTTCAAAGCATAAGTTCATTTACCCCTCCTTGACACTCGCCTATTTCACAATGGGGGTCTTCTGTAATGTGGAAAGGAATATGACAGAGTACCTACTGAAAGAGCATGACTTACCTCAACTGGTCTATTTCATTAAAGACTCAGCTGTACTGACCAAACATTTCTTAGCTCCAGCTACAACCTTGCCCTTTACTAATTCAGCATTTGAAGGCCATAACTGTTCTGGTGACAGTACTGGCTTACTGCAAGTCATAATGTCTTCAAAAAAAAAAAAAGAATGATATAAGTTAAATCACTATTTGGTCTCTTCTGTGCAATCAGGCAGAATCAGACAGGGTCCGTAATATTAGTCTTTCTTCCACTGATATGAATTTATTTAGCAGGTAGTTGAACAGAACCACTACAGTCCCTTTCAGTTGCAACATATTTGGAAAGTGTAAATAATGTAGGTTGCATCATCCTATGAAACCGTCAAACATGTTATTGTCATAGATTGAGCCAAGGATTATTCCAGCACCACCATTCTAGCATGCTGTAGGCTGCAAAATCTCCACCTTATCCTCCTGTTAACTCTTTCAAAGATATCACTAATTCTACTCACTGTCGCATTTGTCACTACTCTAATACAGTAGAAAACAAGCAGATTCATCATCCATGGAAGAGAGTTAGTATTTGGAATTGTTCCTAATATTAGAACAAATTTCTCATAGTGTGCAGCATTTTGGATGTCTTACAGTAGTTAATAAGCATATATCATTTCACTGCAGTACTCAGTGGTTTAAACTCCTTTATGAAACTATCCTTACCTAGGCATACTGCTGCCGCAGAATGATTACACAATAGCTTCTAAGTTCACTTTCTAGAGGCAGGTTACATAGCATATGAGTCCACAGTTGTGCCAGTTTACACCATAGAGACCTGGTCATATGTGTTTTTGTCTGCTGTCACTTTGCCTTAGGTTCCCTTATTTCTTGAGGAGCTGTTGATGGATAGATTCATGTTTCATCTAATGAGTTGGTTCACTCTGTTACTAGTTTCACACAAAAAATAAGCATCCATTGCAAGCTGAAGGGATGTGCTATACTCAGCATCTAAGAACAGACCTGCAAATGGGACATTTTATTGGCTAAATATGGTAAACTACAATTATTGCTGCTAAAAGATCCATTCAGACAAGATGAAAACAAACCTGCCATCATTAGAAACCAGGAGTCATTTTACACTTTTTGACAACATTTCTAGAAATGGTCTTCAGGGTAGCAGCATTTATGATTTTTCATTTTAGTCCCTCTTACCAAAAAAAAAAAGAATAAATAAAATGTGCAGACAATGATTGTCAATGCTTATCTTGGAATAAAACAAATTCCACCAAAGTACTGCATATGCACAAACTCTTACTCAAGTGTGCACCAGACATTCCTGCTATTTTCCTTTCAGAACATAAGAATTCCTACTAGAAGAAGAGCATTTATGCAGTGTGCTTATGGAAAAGAGCTAAGTGAGGCCAGTATATAAGACCAACAGTCAGTGGAACGCCCATCAATCCTACAGGTTTACTTAATCCCATCACTGTCTGCCCTCAGGACTCAACAGGGAAAAGGTTACAGGAGTAGGCAATTCAGCATTCCTAAGGTGCCCTTCCATTATTATTATTATTGCTAGTTGTTTTTTTTCTGGAATGCCATACACGATATACCTTTCATCCAGTATAGGCACCCATAGTGACATTTTGTGTATCAAAATAAAAGGCTATTCTCCCAAATCTCAGACCTCCAGCATATGTCCCACTAAAGACTGTCCATGGTGACATCTTTTATCCCAGTAGCAGTCCTGTGTTTCTCATTGAATTCCAGGTTCTTTGTTATAAGTTAGTTGCCTCTTTGTAGGGCATTCCTCCCTTCATTCTGAACTGCTGATGCTTCATTTACACAGACCAGTGCGTATCACATAACTGTGATAAAAGAAAGGATTTTACTTCAGATTCTTTCTCATTCTACAGAGAATACAAATTGCTACCTACCCTGCACCCAGTGCTTTTACTTACTGCATTCTGTCCACACTACTCTGGGTGGTAACTTCTAGTCCATTTAGCCAGCCCAGTCCTGTCTACCCCTAACAACAAGGGTATGCATATGCCATTATTTATTTATTTAGTGGCAACTGAACTGTACCACAAGGGTCCATTTTAAGTGTAACCTATTTGAGTTAAGGCATTATACAAATGAAATGGATCACTATCCAACCTATTAACACAGTTTAAAAAAGTATGATAAAAATATGTCAGCTGTAGAAATGCAAGAATTTCTAGTTATGAAAAATGAAAAAAAAATCAAATAAAACCTGCATACTTACCTAAAAGTAAACAGCTTGATTATAAAATCCCACAGAACTAGTGATTATGAAAAAGTTTAAACTGTATAACAGGGATATATTAATTGGAATATTATGCAATTAAGGAAAAGAGGATTAATTTAATACAATTTAAGTATATAGCAACATGAGAGAAATTTGACTGGATAATGTGTACAATATTAGTAATTTTAATATAATGTGCATTGTGTTAGTAATGTTTAGTAGAAATAGTAATAAATGCTTCATTTTATCATGACTGTTTACATGGATCTTATTCTGAACTTGCTGAATTCCCTGGTCTAATCAAGGCAAACATACAGGCTCTACCCTTTATATGTGAAAGTACTAGACTGAGTCCATCTCCCACAAATGTTTTGTTTTCCTAATATATCTTTATGGTAGCACTAGATATTTATTATACAGTTTGCTCTTCCAGTATCTGACCTTAACACTACAGTATCTTCAACCAAGCATTAAATGCTACAGCTGTTTTCCTGTAATTGCTGTATTTTGGCCACAGTGGACAGTACAGTGAGATAATGCAAGTCCATATTGGTGCCAGTTCAGCCTTTTCTGTTTGTAAAAATGTTTTTTAATCCTTCAGTAATAAGAACCATCTTTGTCACTGAACAGCGATGAGACCTTGCCTGCTTTAGTTAAGTCAAGACCTTGCATGTTAGAATTTAAGCCCACATCTTGCTCTTTTTCCACTTGTCTTCAAGCTGTGTAAAAATAACAAGGTTGCCTGCAGGCTTTCCCTCATCAGCAGTACGTAAGCATGCTGTACCAGACAGACAGGATCTTTTGGCCCCAGCATGTAGAGCTTGTTGGCCATACCTTCAGTTTTCAGCCCCTTGCTGTCATACTCATGCTGGTAAGGTAACATAGACAGCCTTCTGGGAGTAGCTCTCTGCACCCTCTTAGTTCATTTTCCTTGGAAGCTTGTCTTTTTGAGTTATGGTATTTTTCTCCATACCCATACAGCCTAGGGATTTTGAATGTCTTAAAGACCAATCTCCATGGTCGAGATGTATGTAATAGCAATTATCATTGCCTGTCTCCAGGATACTTCAGATTAGATTTGACAATTGGTAGAGCTGTAGCATATCATTGAGTGTGAAGGGCCCATGCATACCCATTTCTAGGGAAACAGTAAGAATCTATTTCCTTGCTCTGGAAAGAGAACATGCTTGTTTTTTTCAGAACTTATACGTTATAGATATTTACTGTTGGCTAACAGATATTCTGAGCATACACTCCTGTGTTTCACATATGTGGGAACTAGCATGAGTTGTGACAGATGAACTTTTCCTGTGTGATAACAGATGTGCTACTGCTGGATATGTTTACAACGGCTAGGAGGAGGAACCTACCTACTTCCTGTAACTTAGTGTGAGAACAAGGCCTGTGTACTAGTGAAAGCCTAAGCACTGAATTAGGCAAGATTGTCATTCTGCATTTCCCATCTTCCTTCTCATAAAACAAATCCTGGTGAATGTTCCAGTGAAGAACTACTTATGATACTGATTTTTGTTTCTCAGGTGAAGCAGATATTTTTTTTTTAATCGTCAACTTGTGATAGAAACGTTTTCCTCTTCCTTTGAGCAGCAAACCTTCTACATTCATGGTGAAGAGGATCTTGACAACAAAACCTCAGGTTTTTCATTTTTACATCTGGTTTATTTAACTGCAAGCTAATCAGATATTCTTTGATTGGACATTACTATAGAGATCCTAGTGGCATCCAGTTTCTACTAGCTGTACATACTAAGATGAGCTGGAGATGTTCTCTTCATAAATACATAGTTTGAAAGTATCTTCTTAGAACAAGATATTGCAGTTCTTTTGTATCCTCTCTGTCACTGCGTAACACAATCCTCAATAACTCTTCAGTTAAAATGTATTTGTCAATTAGTTTTGCACTCAAACTGCTATTTGAATACAAACCAATGGCAAAACAAAAATTTGGTCTAACAGCTTCTTGTGAATGTATTTGATCTTGGATATCTTGTTGTGGACCCTGCCTTTCTTTGGTACCACATTTTCATTCTGATGATGTTCGCTTAGTATCCATTTGAACTGACTTTCTTGTCATTTTTAAAGTGCATGGCCTAGAGAATGTATTGCTTGGTTCTCATTATTTTTCGGGATTTATTTCTAAGCTTCAAGGTTTATTTATTTTATGTATTTATTTATTTATTTATTTATTTATTGGGCATAACCTCTTTGCAATGGATACCTAAGTCAAAAAGCTGCCTGACATGTATGACATGTTTTTATAGCAACAGTCACATTTACATTTGTAATACTGAGTTTTAAGCAGTGATGCATGCACAGACTATTTAATAGTTTTAGAAACAGCTAAAATTGATATAGTCTAGTAAGTAAATATTTATGTTGTTTAAGCAGATATACAAGCAAGCAGAGGTATCCTGTGGAACATTTAGAAGCTGAATGCTGTATGAAGCCCTAAGTTTGAAGAGGTGAATAATTTAAGGTAATTAAAGGCTTGACTGGTTATAGTTAGTGACCATACTCCATAAAGAATTTAGTAAGTAGAGATTTGTAGGGTAAGCATGTATTAGACTAGTTGGTTGGTTAAAAAACTCTTTTGTTTGTTTGTGTCTTTCGGCTCTTCCCGGTTAGGGGTCGCCACAGTGGAACTCCGGTCCGCTAATGATTGGCAGTAGATTTTTACGTGCTGGCTTGCCGGACCTAACACAAAACCTTCAACGGAGGAATGCCCATTCATGCATGTCGCCACACAGAAGATGCTCTAACTGAGAATCGAACGGGCAACGTCTAACTGTGAGGTGACAATGCTACCGCAGCACCACCACCGCAGTAACTGTAATGTTGAGAAAAAGTTAAGAAAGCTGGGCTGCACGGATGAAATGTATAATAGTTATTATATAGTACAGTTATATATATTTAGGATTACATAGTTGCACTGTTTACTTTTTAGATGTTCCTTTGGCATGTATTGAAGTAATTATTCTAAGAAGCGATTACATTTAAAGAAAGTTCCATTTATTTGATAGGCACTATTTTAAGGGTATTTTAAAATGATTATAGAATAGGTTTTGCTTGGTTAAAGTTGGAGAAGAGTTCCATAATTTTGTCACAGATACAGCAGATAGAGAATTGTGGTATGTTTATTTTGTATTTGCGTTTGCACTTGAAATTTATATTGAGAACTTAGTTGTCTTTGGGTTATATATCTCTTTAATATGTGGTTTATTGCTGGGCACTTTTCTGGCTTCTAAAGGATATTATTAGGGCATTTTGAGGTATGCGTATGTGAGAATATTTGGTAGCCATGCCTGTCAATTTATTAGAGCAATAAATCTGGACAAAGCCATAAATAATGGGGGAGAAAGTCTCAAACATAAGGACAATTTTTAAATATTTCTCTTGTAAACTTAGGAAGTTGATAAAATAACAAGCTTTTTGTTAGCATGAAGTGTGACTCTCAAATGCCTAACATTATTTTCTGATTTCCACCCTTGATTTACAAATCATTTGCCAGAAAACCAAAAATTTATGAGGAATAGACCAAAGATATGAGGCAAACATCTGGACAGTCTGTGAAAATTTGGACAGCTGAGAGGTATGTTGGTAGCTCTAACTAGTTTATGTGATTTAGAGGTAGGCAGTGACAGATTTTGCTGACTTCGCTGGCTCCAAATGTTGTAGTTTATTGTAAGATTGCAGTAGTTCGGTTAGCTGATGGGACACAGAGCTGAGAATACAAATGTGTACAGGAGGATTGGGAGTAAAGAATTTAGGCTAGAGTGGTGCATGTTAGGGCATTTTGTTATGGTTTAGTTTTACAGAGCATTCCTCATTTTCATTAAGTTTTTATACTTCGTGTTGGATTTGATGGTCAAATCTGATCAATAATTACACCTAGTAGTTTTGTTTTAGGCACTACGTTATCTGTACTTCCATTTTAGTAAGGTTGCTAAAGCTTGACCATGAAACTGTAGAAGTAAATGTAATTTGTTTTTTGTTGATTGCTCTAATTGTTCGCCAGTGCTTGAGAAACACATTTGTAGACAGTTCTGAAGCTGGTTGATACTTGAAGCTGAGGATAAGTGTGTCTGTTAAATGGTGTTTGCAGAATGTACAGTCATGTTATCATTTTATAAAGGTATTAAAGTTCAAGGAGCCTAGAGTGAATCATTGTGGCACTCCCTCTGTAATGGATGATGGACATTTTAGCACACCATTCCAGGTTAGGTATTGCATTCACTTGCTTAGGGTGCCACAGAATCAGTGAAGGATTTCACACCTGAAGCCTATAACCTAAAGTTGGGGTTGTAGTATAGGATGTGAGAGAGCATCAGATGCCTCAGACAAATCAAGTAATGCTGATGCTGTCATACCCCCTTTTGCTATTTTCTTCTTCTTTCTTCTTCTTTCGGCTTTTCCTGGTTAGGGGTCACCACAGCGGAACTCCGGTCTTCTTATGATTGGCAGTAGATTTATACGGTGCCGAGATGCCAGCCCAATGCCCAACCTTCAATGAAGGCACGCCCATTTATGGATGTCTTTCGAACGCAACTCGACTGCGGGGAGGACATGCAGAAGGCGCTCCAGCCGAGAATCGAATGGGAGAACCTCTTTCTGTGAGGCGACAACGCTACTGCTGCAACACCGTGGCTACCCCTTTTGCTATTTTCTGTTGCATGAAATTCATGAAGGTAAGGTGGGCAGGTTCAGTGCAGAGTCCTGGATAGAAGCAATACTGTATTGTAGATAGCAGGTTATTTTGAGGCATATACTATAAAATTTGTTTATGGATGCAGCTCTTGATCATTTTAATTGGGAGCAACGATTGCTATTGGTTGTGCCAGAGAGAAAAGTGTTTACATTTGTACTATTGCATTTTGAAATGGAATATGAAAATTATTGAAGGAGCTGGCAGTAGTTGTATAATGTGTGATAAATGTCCATGTTATAATTTAATGTGATTACATTTGGAGGAGGACAAGACTGACATTTAATGCCAGGCTTCAAATTATGATAAATGACCAGAAGATTTTGACGTGCTTGTTCTAAGCGTCTGGCAGATTAGTGAAGTGCTCTGTATTCCTTCATTGATTTCATAGTTGTCTATATAATTATAAATCATTTTGAATTTAGTCTTGATAGAATTATTTTCAAGCTTTATCTCTCTTCTATGGTAGTTGTTTCATTTCTGTGGTTAGCCAGTGTGTATAGATTTAGCTGATGTTTATTGTAACAGAGCATGAGATTCTAGCACATTAAGGAAGGTTTTGTTAAACAAAACCATTGTTCATCTAGCTGCAAGTTTTTTTGTGCTTCTCAGTTACAGAGCTTCAGAAAGGGTATATAGGTGTTTTTGTTGAAATCTGTTATGTTCCTGATTAGACTATGTTGCACGTTTTATTAATTTTGGGATAGCAGTATATAGGTTCATAGGTTCAGAGGTAAGTACTAGGCTATCTGCCCAAGAGCATTTATAAGCCTAGCCAGAATGTGTTGGCTTTCGCCACCCCCTTAGATTAGTTCCCTGTGCCTCTGTCCAGCAGAGCCATTAGTTCCCTGTGCCACTGTCCAGTAGAGCCAGTGCAGTGATCCCCGGGGTAAATTTTCTGTTTCCCATCCACCCGTCAAGGTTTCTCTTGAAGAGTGTTAGTGAGGGGCTCTGCCTGATGTATATTGGAATCCTGTTCCAAAGCATGGGGAGTTTCTGGGATAGGAATCTATCCCTCCAGCATGTCCTATTTATTGTTGTGGTGAGGTTTATATCTCTAGAGCATGTGGCTCTCTGGAATTTGTTTTTTTTTAGGTGGAGCATGTCCATCAATTCTGGGTTGGACATGGTCTTGCATGTCAGACAGAGATCACCTCTGAGTAAGTGGTATGCAACCGAGTACAGCTGGAGTTTCTTGAGTTGGACTGCATAGGGCATCTGTTTGAGGCCAGTAATCCTCTTGGTGAGGTACTTTTGTGGCCTTTCCACCTGTTGCAGGTGTCTTGTATGGTACATCCCAAATGGGGCATTCTATTCTATGATGGGTCTAATGAGTGATGAGTAGAGAGGCACAATAACCTCTTTTGTTCTAGATGTGAACCCTTTTGTGATTAGGTGGGCCACATAGAAGGATTTTCTAACCACCTTGGCAATATGATTATCAAAGGAGAGATTACTGTCTACTTGGGTCCCCAAATCCCTTATTAAGTTTTCTATATTTAAGGGACTACCACCTATGTGGTAGTTCGTGGGTACTTTGTTTTTTCCAAAGGGGATGACTATGCACTTTTTGGCATTTAGCTTGAGGCCATGATTTTGACACCAGGTATCCGTCTCAGTGAGACCCATCTGGAGGGTGTCTGTATCAGCCGGAGAATCAATTATGGCCCCTAGTTTGCAGTCGTCTGTGAACTTGGTCAGCCATAGTCCTCCTATGCTTACCTGTACCTCTGAGAAGTATATACCAAACAGAGTTGTCCTAGGACGGAGACCTGGGGGACGCCATTTGTAACCAGTTTAGAGTTGGAAGTAGAGCCTGCAACTCTCACCACGTGGGTTCTATCCATGAGCCAGTTGGCAACCCATCTCATGATGTAGGGGTTTATGTCCAAGCTGGTGAGCTTGTCTATAATACTAGAATGGGGAATGGTGTTGAAAGCCTTTGTGAGGTCTAGGTAGGCTGTGTGGACCTCCTTCCCTCGTCTAATGCCTTGGTAACCATCTCAAAGAAGTCCGCCAGATTTAGGAGGCATGATCTGCCCTTAACAAAACCAAACTGGGTAGAGTCCAAGGTTTGGAGGTTCCCAATGTCTCTGTTAATGAGTTCCATGATGATGCATTCCATAGCCTTGCAGACCAGGCTAGTCAGACTTATAGGGCGATAGTTCCCAGGGTCCGTTGTGGCTCCACCTTTGTGGAGCGGGATAACTGTTGCTATGCACCATTCTGTGGGTACGTAGCCTGTAGAGAGGCTGAGTTTGAACAGTGTGTTTAGGTGAGGGGTTAGTTCATTTTGGAGCTCTTGTAAGACACGACCTGGGACCCCATCTGGTCCCATTGAAGCTGTGTTTTTGGCTTTGGATAGGGCTGTTTTAACCTGTGTGTTGGTGATTGACAGAGCCCCTACATTCTTGTGGTATTGTTATGGGCCCTTTAGGGGGTGAAATTTGCACTAAACTTGTATTGCCAGAATGCTTACAATATCAGTCAGTTCAGTGTATTTTGTGCCATTCTGCACTAACTCAGAGCAGATCTGAGAGTTTCCACTTAGATTCTTGACATAGCAGAAGAACGCTTCGTGGTTATCTTTGGAGTCATTGGCAATTTTTCTTTTGAAACTAGCCTTGGATGATTTAATGAGGGATCATAGTTTCTTGCTGATACTGATCAGGGATGTTTTCCCTTCTTGGGATTTTACTCTTTTCTGTACTAGTTTCCTCCTTCTGTTGTATAGCGTGTTTATGGCAGGGGTCCACCAGACTGGTTTCCTTTTCTTGGAGGAGTGAGTCTTGGTTTTACTTGGGATAGCATGATCTATGCATTCCTGCAGATGCTCATAGAGTGCCTTTGTAAAAGTTTCAGCAGCTTGGACAGCATTGTTCTTTAGCAAGGGGGCTGTGAACCTTTCCACCTCGGTCTTAAGTAACGTGAAGTTTGCTTTTGAAAAGTTTTTCATGGTTGTTTCCTTGATTGGGGGTGGGGGCGGAATGTGGATATCCAGAGTGATTAGTCTATGGTCTGATCTAACCAGCGAGGGGTTGACCTCCAGTGTGGAACACCAGTGGCCCATGTTGGTGATGACCAAGTCCAATATGTTGTTCCCTCTGGTGGGGTATATCTCTATATGTATCTATCTATATATCTGTATAAATATATATATATATATATATATATATATATATATATATATATATATATATATACACACACACACACATATATATGGGTCTACTTTGTTTCATGGAAAGCTCATTTCACTGAATTTCAATTCACCCTGATGAAATCACTAAAAACTCAAATTACTGAAAACTCATTTCACCGAATCTCATTTCACTTAAGTGAAGTACTGGCACTGTGTAGAGTACTGTAAGGTAAGTGAATGGTATATGCCCTTTTCCCCACTATAGTGCAATCCTGGAGTTTGTATATATAGTTAGGGGGTGTGGGGGTACAGCCCCCCAAACTGGGAGGTGTGGGGGGGGGCATAGCCCCCCAAACTGGGAGGTGTGGGGGGGCATAGCTCCCCACTTAGTTTGGGTTTATATTATCTTCTGCAAATAGTTAGCCATTGGTGTTGTATGTATGCATGTCTATGATTTAAAATGTATTGTTTTGAAGCTTCTGGTGAAATATAATATAAAACCAAACTAGGTGGGAAGCTACACCCCCACATTCCCCCTAACTATATTTTCTAACTCCAGGATCACACTACAGTGGAGAAAAGGGCATATAATTTTTACTTGCCTTACAGTACTCTACACAGCACCAGTACTTCACTTCAGTGAAATGAGATTCGGGGGGAAATGAGTTTTCAGTGAGCGTTCAGCAATCTGGTCAGGGTGAATTCAAATTCAGTGAAATGAGCTTTCAATGAAAGAAAGTAGACCCATATATATATATATATATATATATATATATATATATATATGTGTGTGTGTGTGTATATATATATATATATATATATATATATATATATATAGTTTTGATCACTGATATTTATCTGGCATAATTCCAGTGTGGGCAATTTTATTATCATCTAATGCTTGTATCCAATCTAGGATGCTTTTTCTGTAGCTTTGTCCGTTCTTATTTCATTTTGGATAAATTGGGTTAATTCATATAAGCTAATGTTTGCATGTAAAGATCTTGCTGTAGGTATAGTGCAATCAGTGCTCACTTTGTCTAAATTATTGTTTCTTGTTATATGTTGGTAGTGATCCAGGATAATATGCCCACTACTGTATAACTTTTAGTGACTTGCGCTTAGATATATGTATATTTCACACAGAGATTTGTGTTTTTTGATCTTGAGGAACTACAGTAGGATTTCTGGGGAGAGTCTTCTCTTGAGAATGTATTTTAGGGAAAGGAAGATAATGCCTAGATTTTTTGTATATGTTACAGATAATTTGTCTGCCTCTTCATGGCCAGAGCATAGAATTTCTTAATCTTTTATGTGTGTTTTTTAATAGTGTTTCAGTAATTGCTTTTATTTTTGGACTGTACAGTGGTATCTGGCCAAGCAGATCTATAATTTTGTTATTAACACTATGGGCAATAATGTGATGAAGTTTCACATGAAATCAGTTCAGTTAATCACTTGGGGTAGTACTGACTTGAGATAGTCTAGGGTATGGGTGTATAAATTCACTCAATAGTAAACCTTTGTGGCAGTGAATTAGGTTGTTACATAATTTGTGTGTTTGTGCGTGTGTTAAGATTTGTATGTATTTGCATTTATTTAGGAAAAGTGTGTTTGATTATTATATATTTTTATTTTAGAAGACTTTTACTGACTACGCCTGCATGTAATCTTGAAACTGCCTGTCTTGGTAAACCATGTGTTGGCTACCATCAAGTCTTTTACCAGACAGAAGTCTGGAATGGCCTCTTTTTTATTTATTCCTGTGGTCGCACCCATGTGAACTCATGATGCCCTGCTTTATTGTAGTAGATCCTGCTGCAAGAATGTACTTTTCCTTTCTGATCACAACCTTGCTGTGGAGCATAAGATGAGAGCATGACTGCTGCCTGTGTTTACACTGATGTCTTATTGCTATGGGTCTTACTATGAATTCTGATGACATCCCTCACTTCCTTCTGAAGCCTCTCCATCAACACAATTCCCACACTATTTCTAGTCTGTCCTCCCCCTGAGTAGTAGGCTCTGGATCCTGATTGAAGTGGCTTTGCTACACTGTCTGTTCTCTTTCTCTCTTGACTGTAGCATAGTTAGGACAGGGCAAAGGGTGCAGCCACCCCAGGAACAAGGAGTTGTGGGCCACAACAGGACAAGGTGTTATGGGCCACAACTGGGAGACGCAGACTGAACTTTAGTGCATTACTGGTATTTATTTCTGTACCTACATTTCTGAATGCCATTACAGAAATGAATTCTGATACTCCTCTTCAGCAGTACTGGAGCTTTTTGTGTGGTAGAAATTATAGCAAGCTGAAGAGCTGAGAGGACAGTTAGATAAGAAAAGTGACCAGCACTGGCCACTAGATTAGCCAGCTATGGCTCTGTCTCCTGGATACACAAGATGAATAGTCTGCTCCTTATCATCATGATATCCACTTTCAAACCTTATCCTGTAAATTAACTTATAATCACTGTAGCAATCCTTTTTGACAGTTTAATTGTTTTAACCAATATTCCATTTCCCACCTTCTTCATGCCCGGTTTCTAATACTTTACTATTAAAATCCATATATTTAGCACATTGCAATTGAAAAATATAAAACGGCTCCTCTATAAATACTTTTCAGAGTTATCTGTTTTCTGTTTCTCCTGATGTAACATATTCTCTTGGAATCCAGATAATCCAATTATCATTTGGAAAATAAATAATAAAAAAAATCAGCTAACTGGATTCTTTTAATATTAAATGTTAATCCGTAACAACATACATTGTGCTTCCTTCCAACTATCTTCTTAACCCTCTCTCAGCTTACAGGTAATACACTACCCAGCTTGTGCTTAAAATCCACCCCTTAGTCCCCTCCATTGCTCCTAATAGGGTATATTTAATCATCTGTTTTAGAATATGTTTATTAAAGCATTGTAATCTTATAGTGTGTCTTAGAATTTGCATTTTAATAGTTCATAGGTTCATAGATTAGTACTAAGCTAACTGCCCTTGTGAGCCATTTTAAGCCTAGCCAATTATCCCTTGTGAGAGTTGAACCCCGCACCTTATGTTTGTAAGGCAAACACCTTAACCATTAGGCCGCCCTCCCAACCCTTGCACATTTTCTGTGTGATGGGCCAGTAGGCCCCATACATCAGGGTTCGGGTCTACTTCACATGAATGAAAACCCACATCACCGAAAATGACATTGCCAAGATGACATCGCTGAAACCTGAATTTAACGAATGAACACAATGCCGAAAGATTTCACAGTGTATGTATCCAGGTGGCCAACAAGGGAAAATTTGCCCTTTTCCCCACTGTAGTATCATCCTGGATTTGCTATATTTAATTAGGGGTGGTGTGAGGGGTGCATCCCTCCCAACATTGGGTGGTGGGGGGTGTAGCCCCCTCAGTCTGGGTGGATTTGAGGTAGTGCGGTATATTTCATTGTTAGATGGTGGCCAACTGGACACTTAACCTTTGAAATATTTCGTCATTGTAATCGTTCATTAAATTCAGGTTTCGGCAATGTCATCTTCAGTAATGTGGGTTTTCATTCTTTTGAAGTAGACCCAGTTATTACTTGTACTTTAATCATGTTGAAACAATTCAAAAATTCAACCAAGTGTTTCTTTCACTCTTATTTTGTCTGCAAACAACTCTTCTATTTCCATTTAGGAATATGGTGTGTTTTTTTGTTCTATTAGAAGTAGAAGTGTAAACCTTAACAACAAGATGCAAGATAAAATGTTATATCCAGCCAGTGTGTTTTGTACTCCATATTCCCACACACGTCTGTTGCTTTACTGTCATGACAAGTTGGAAACAGTGCATATTGAAGTGCAACTAATTATTTTATGTTGCTGTTGTCAGTAATTAATTACTTGAAATGAACGGTGCATCTATAAATACACGTATGTAGAATCTGTGCTGTTATCATGAATGGGTTCAGGTTTCATTATACCTGCTAAAAAGCAGTTTTACTGAAAACTAGCCAAGCAGAAACATCTGCTAGTCCAGCTGAATAAAACACTGATATAACAAATCGTTGTACATGCAGAAAGACAAAAGTCGATCAACAAGTACAGATTTTTGGACTAGGCATAAAACTCAAAAATCATACAGACTAACAACCAACCTGTCTGGTAGGTATCGAGATAACAGTTGTTACTTCCATAGCTATCATTGTTTAGACCTTAGTACTCTGTCATTTAGCAGATGTCTAACTGGCCAATAGTATATGTTTCTGAAAGTGAAACTAGTACTTGTAATTATAGCAATGTGGTTTGTCGCACTATGCCTTGTATATCAACTTGTGGCTTTGCCTATTGTTGCTGTTTTTGAATTATGCATCTGATGATGGGAAGGGTGCAGTAGTGGGCTGTATGATAAGTAATAACACATAGCAGGACCTGTACTAAGAGCAAGATATTACCATATCTCTCTTGGGTGTACAGAAGCCAGACCCTCACATTTAACAATTGGCCATGGCTACGTGACTTGTAAGTGTCTTCATTTTATTTAAAAAAGTCATAATTAAATTATCTGATATTCACTATTACGTCAACATCTGTGACTTGTTTCAGCCATTTAAAAATGTATTCATCAGCTTTTCTGCAGCTATATGAAACTAACACAGCTCAGACTTAATTGTTACATGCAAAGATCTTGGAAACTTCTTAATATATTAATATTACAATGTCTTCAGTTAGCAACACTCAACTTTCAGTTGCATACACATACCCTTGAATGGGAAGTAAGGGTGCGACTGCAGAAAGAATAACACTACAGTGACATTTATATCTGTCATACAGAGACAGTTATGTAATTCCGTTAATATGTTTTCCACTTACCAACACTGTTTCAGCAAACCAAAGAAAGAAATAAAGGTAATAGTCCAGACTGAAATTATTGGAAGAGCCATTTTTCTTGTATCGTCAGCAGCCCTTATTAGGCAAGTGAAAACAAATTTGTTCCATAGTAATTTATTGTTTCTGTGACACATAACTTGTTAGTTCAGCTGCTGATGTTTGCATTTCCATGAAAGTATAACAGATGGCATTCATGTAGTTGCATATAAAATGTTATTGCCGTGCTGTTTGGAGAAGGGCTATATGGAAAATTATTCTACCTGCCCTGTGAACATACCAGTAAGTTAAGTGAGTTAACCTGCCAGTGCAGTTATTAAGCATCTCCTGCCTGTGAGTGTGGGACTTTTGGTTTGTAGTAGAGTGACAAAAGATGAGATGGTTCTTTTATATGCTGCTTATTGTATGTTCCTTCTACACAGTCCAGCCTTATGGTGTGCAGATACATTTTGGTTTGAAGGAAGACAGATAAGTTCAAAGACCCTACTAAGATTTAGAAGTCTTTTCACATAGTTCATAGCACAAGTGGAATTTTATTCATGACAGCTATAGAAGGCTCAGCTCAGGTATTTGCCTCCTTCTCTTTCTAGATATACATGTCCCTCAATTATACACAGTTTTATTGGAAAGGGAGTTGTCTGTACTAGCATATGTATTTCCTGATGAGATGGAATCTGTTACCACTTTCCAACAGTGTGCTTTTTGCATAGGTTCAACTCTCAACTGTGGATTTATATTCATGTTTCTTTTGTTTATGTGTGTTGTGTAATTGTACTGCATGCATTTGCAACAATGTAGGTAAATGTCTGTCCTGTCAGGTCCCATGTTTGGTAACACACTTTTTAATTAACCTTGTTTTAGGAGGTACACAAATAGACAGGTTTTCTGTGGGAACGGTTAATACCTCAGTTATGGTGAGCCATTTTTCATATCTTTGGTTTATCTGGATGTTGTACTTGCTTGACACTGTCTTTATATTCAGTATTTATATTTACATTCATACAAGATCAGCTAGCCTTTGCCATTAGGGTGATCAAATGCTAGATGTGGCCTCACTTCTGTAATCAAATGAGGCACTTTTCTGGGTCCCCATTATGTTTCACATCTTCAGAATTGTACATTGTAGTCGTGGAATCATATAGGTAGTTGGTACAAAGGTAATGGCTATGCACTGTAGTTTCTGTGGTACAAGGCATAATTCCCTGAGGTTTTCTTATTTGCCTAGTATGTGACCTTGAGCAAGTCACCTAACCAGACACTGCTCCTAGGTCATTCCTAAAAATGGTCCTACCTACCTGTTTAACAAAATGGTATTAATATTAAACATTTCTTGCCTTTTATCCATAGCTATGTCAATTGCTTTGCAGAAGAGAGGTATATGGATTTCTGAAACACCTACAAGTGGAAGAAGCATCAGGTGCCAAGCTTAAGTGCACCGCATTAGTGATCAGCACAGTAATCTACACTCATGAATGTGCCATTTCTGTAAATTGTACTAAAAGATGGAGATTTCTATATGTCTGTGATTTCTCCCTTCTCCAGCGGAGGGTGTGACTGGTGAAATGTATAGTCTCCAGAACAAAGGTGTGAGTGGACTTCAATGATGGCTGCAGACTAATCAGCAACTTAACTTCAGTTCTCCTAATGTGAAAAATAGGAACTATTGGGTCGGGAGGGTGGCCTAATCATTAAGGTGTTTGCCTTTCAAACACAAGGTACAGGGTTTGAGTCTCACAAGGGATAATTCGCTAGGCTTTAAATGGCTCTCAAGGGCAGTTAGCTTAGTACTAATCAATGAAATCTATGAACTGAAAGATAGGGGCCAGGATCTCTGCCTTTTTTAATACATTTGGTTAATGGCTAGTAAGTACATTGCCAGGATGATAGCAAAGGAAGAAACTTAGCTGGAAAGAAAGTCAACTAAAAAAGGTGAAGAGAAAACACTGACTGGGAAGAATCCTGTAGCTGTTTAGCAAAAAGCAGTTCAAGCTTCAGTTCTGTGGCAAGACTCGGTTTCCAGTAATAGGTTCATAGGTTCATAGGTTCGTACTAGGCTATCTGCCCTAAGGCATTTATAAGCCTAGCCAGAGTGTATGTGGCTTACACCACCCCTTAGGATGAGAATACTACGCCATTTTAGGGTTTAGTTTACTATGCCTCTGTCTAGTAGTGACACAGAGATGACCCCCGGGGTAAACCTACGATCTCCCATCCACTCGTCGAGATTTCTCTTGAATAGAGTCAGTGAGGGGCTTTGCCTAACATGGACTGGGATTCTGTTCCAGAGTGTAGGGAGCCTCTAGGTTATGAATCTGTCCCTCCAGCATATCCTATTTATTTCTGTGTTGAGGTTTAAATCACTTGTTCTCATGGTTGTGATGGATTTGGATTTTCTGAGGTGGAGCATGTCCATTAATTCAGGATTGGACATGGCCTTGTACGTCAGGCACAGATCACCTCTGAGTAGGCGGTATGCGACTGAATAGAGCTGGAGTTTTTTCAGTCAGGCAGCATATGACATATGTTTAAGACCCTTTATCCTCTTGATGAGGAACTTTTGGGGTCTTTCCAACTGCTGCAGGTGTCAGGTGAGATACATCCCAAATGGGGCATTGTACTCAATCATCGGCCTGATAAGAGAAGAGTACAGGGGCACAATGACCTCTCTTGATCTAGATGTGAAACCCTTCATGATAAGGTGGGCAGTATAGGAGGTCTTCCTAACCACTTTGGCAATGTGAGTGTCAAATGAGAGGTTGCTGTCAATCTGGGTCCCTAGGTCCCTGATTACCTCTTCCGTACTTAATGGATTACCGCCTATGTGGTAATTTGTCGGTACCTTGTTTTTCCCAAAGGGTATGACTATACATTTTTTGGTGTTCAGCTTAAGGCCATGGCTCTGGCACCAATTATCCGTTTCTATGAGGCCTCTCTGAATGATGTTTGTGTCCACTGGAGTATCAATTATGGCGCCCAGTTTGCAGTCATCTGCGAACTTTGTCAGCCACAATCCTCCTATGTTTGCCTGTACTTCGGAAAAATAAATGCCGAACAAGAGGGGTCCCAGGACTGAGCCCTGTGGGACACCGCTTGTGACTGGCTTAGAGTCTGACATAGCTCCAGCAACTCTGACCCCGTGGGTTCTGTCCTTGAGCCAGTTTGCAACCCATCTTGTGACATATGGGTTTACATTTAAGCTGGTGAGTTTGTATCACATAGTAAGACAAACCTGGAACATATCTGTGGTGTTTTAGCAAGGTAGCTGACACGTGTTTATAGTATAGTTTCTGAAGATTTGCACCAGTACAGCTGATTATATTGCTCCCTCACAGTGCTTAACATTGAAGTTCACTTATCAGCAAGTGTGTCTTTTTTGCAGAATCTACTCATCTTCTCTGTCTCCATCTGGGTTACAACCAGCAGATGGGAGCGGTGATGGCAACTCTGAAGGGATTGTTCTGGACTGTGGTGATGAAGCAAGAGATGAGCCAAAGAACAAAATTCTTAGTATAATAGAAAATGTACGTCCTCATTCAAACCTGGGGGAATGGGCTTTGGGTAGTGACAAAAAATGATGGCACCATGAACATAAGTGTTGAACATGAAGCCTCTTCACAAGGTTTCTGTTCTCACTTCCTGTGGTAAAGTAGGGAGCTTGGCAATCTGGAAAGCTATAAAAGTATAGCCTCAGGTCTTTAGTTAAAAAAAAAAGTCCTCTGTTGTTTTAAAATAAACCATTTGAGGTAGCTCCCCTGAATGTCTCCTACAGGAGATATGAATATCTCCTACAGGAGATGTATCAGCATGTCCCATAAGAAGGCGGCCCTCAGTATACACAGGAGAAACCCAGATTATATTTCTTAACTTATCTGTGAATGCCAGGTATGAAGACCCACCACTGGACCGGTAATCAAGGAGCCTCACTCCTCATCACTGGCAGTAATGGGGGGGGGTACACTGGGAGGATGACAAGTACACACACACTATTTACATATGCAGCTGTCTGCATCAAGTGCCATTTCCCTTAAGAGCACACAGAGACCACAGTCAGTCCACTGGCACAGCTATATAGTTGAGTCCTTAGCCAAGGTTCCAAACCAAGTCCTCCAACACTCTCTCTGTCCAACCACTGCTTCGTGTCCCTTTCCAACTAGCTGACACACACACTCTTTGAGGTTTGATTTACACACACACACACACACACACACACACACACACACACCTGGGAAAAGCTGACGCAGGTTTACTAGCTATGCCTCCTTCTGCCCAGACTATAAGTTAGTTATTACTGCCACCAGTCGCTCCTTTTCAGCTATATTAAGGCCCTTAATAAATGGTGAACATTAATGAGTAATATTAATATTGATACAAATGATAGTTTGACCAAGAGCAAGGCTATTAGGAGTGGCCCACAGTGTCACCAAACAAATATGCAAGTATTTTCAAAACTTAAATATCTCTACATAAATTAGCCACAATAAAAGGTTTAAATATATTTAATAATAAATAGTAAAACAACAAAACAATACTAAATATATGGCAAAAGCAAATACACCCAGCAGAGCAAATGCCTCTCCGCTAATCTGAAGAAAATTTACGTAATGTCCAAGGGCGAAAAGCAACAAGAGGCAACCACCGAACTTGCAATAATCCAGTCTCGTAGTTTAAAAAATGTAAAAAGTCTTTATTTAAAGTGCACTAGGTAAGAGCTTTCACTGCCAGCTTCATCAGACCGTAAAACTTTTCATATACACAAACAGTTGCTTATATAACAGTCATGTGATGTTTTACCAATCATCCTATTAACTTTTAAAAGTGTAGAGTTCTATTAATATACTGTTTCAGATTTCTAAGACACTCACTAACTTTATACAAAGGAATTAACACATCCATCCTATTTATTCATTCGCCATAGAACTAATCAGTTGTTAAACTATATACCAATTTAATGCATCTTGTTTAAGGAATTTAACCTATAAAGCAAAGGTGCATGTTTTATAGCGAATGCTTAAACTAGAAAGTTCCGTTGCCCATTCTGTAATTTAAGTAATTCCGCTAAAAATCTACTTAAACATGAATGAAAAAGTCATAATCTTATTAGTTAATATAACCTATACACTAATATAACATTAAAAAATAAGTGAAATTAAATATACATTTTTTATATATTTGTCATATTTTTATATCTTATAGATTACAGTATAAACATTTATATATGAGTCATATTATAGTAGCAGTTGCACAGTAGCTACACAACATATAATAAGACTCTGAACATATATATGTAGACCACAGTGATTGTATTTGTTTTCCTACATATCTATCCTTCGATTCATAAACACCATTATGCATTATCTGTAATATACTGCCGTCATGTCAGAGTTTATACTATATAGTGCTGTTGTTATATTTCACACATTCAATCCATATGACATAATATAGAACTTCACTATTTAATTTCACTTATTTTTTAATGTTATAGTAGTGGATAGGTTATATTAACTAATAAGATTATGACTTTTTCATTCATGTTTAAGTAGATTTTTAGCGGAATTCCTTATATTACAGAATGGGCAACGGAACTTTCTAGTTTAAGCATTCACTATAAAACATGCACCTTTGCTTTATAGGTTAAATTCCTTGAACAAGATGCATTAAATTGGTATATAGTTTAACAACTGATTAGTTCTATGGCGAATGAATAAATAGGATGGATGTATTAATTCTTTGTATAAAGTTAGTGAGTGTCTTAGAAATCTGAAACAGTATATTAATAGAACTCTGCACTTTTAAAAGTTAATAGGATGATTGGTAAAACATCACATGACTGGTATATAAGCAACGTTTGTGTATATGAAAAGTTTTACGGTCTGATGAAGCTGGCAGTGAAAGCGCTTACCTAGTGCACTTTAAATAAAGACCTTTTACATTTTTTAAACTACGAGACTTGATTATTGCAAGTTAGGTAGTTGCCTCTTGTTGCAGGACAGTCTCAAATAAATAAAGAAAAATATCTAAACTAAGCTTTACTATATTCCTGACTGTATCTAAGATAATTATACTATTCCCTAGAAACTTACTTCATTAGAGTAAAGTAGATGAGGTGAATGGTTCTTAATGTTGTTGCCAGGTCCAAGACAGAATACAAAATGCTCCGTCTCACTAAAAGACTTCCCAAATTAATATCTCAAATATTACTGCTGGGATAGCTTGCAGAATTACATCACTTCTTGTCATCTGACTCTAGTTCCAAGGTGAAACCCCCACTGCTGGAAGCTGGCAGTATTTAGCATCTACCTGTGAAAATACATAGACCTCAGATTTTTGGCAGATGCTGGAAGTCATAAAACATCTGCATTCCTTCCTAGTAAACAATTCACCCTAAAGACAATACACAAAGCTTCTCAGCACACACTCTGTGTCTGTAGCTTTATTGAAAACTTAAAGATACCATATTTTATTGTGTAGCCTATAAAGTAATTTAATTTCAACTATTTTCCTGAAATTTGATGGACTGAAGTTACCCTCCTGTATTCCAGTTTTCACTGTTAAAATATCTACATTTAGACAGTTACAATACTGCATGTACATTTCTGTTTTCTTCCAGTAGGGCACACTGTGGATACATTTCAAACACAAACACTTTATAAAAATACCTTTTCAGAACACACATCTGTACAAATCAGTTTGATATGAACATGACATACAGTTCTAATATATTTGTAACACAAACGTCTTATATAAATCATTTCGATATTCATCAATGACATATAATTATTTACAAAATTCCAGCTAGCTGTGCTGGCAGTATCTCCTTCACACCAGGGTTCATGTAGGATTAGTTGTGGACTACTGTTGGAGTTAGGGAAGTCTGGTATATGCATGGATGTATATATGGGAGGGTGGATGGGTGCATGGGTCAATGGATGGAGTTCCTCATTAGATTATATCTATAGTATAATAATATGGTATTCCATCTTTAAACATGTCACATTTGCCCTAATTAATAATAATACTATAATCATATCAAGAACTCATTTAATTTTTCAGGGACCTTTGTAGCTGGACCTGTCACCATATTGTCATAGAAGTAATGCTATTTGTTTGGGACTCTATGGTTAATTGTCTTTTTTTATTTGGCCAGTTCTGACACCACTGTAAACACCATTCTTGTGTGCATGAACAACTCTATGTTACCAATTTGTCAAGAGTTTCATTCAGTTTCTTCTGATGGTATGCTTGCTCCTGGTTTGTCTTTTAAAGGGACACATACTTGTGAAAATACATTCTTTCCTGGATAATAGATACAGTATAACATATAGAATTGGATTTCACAGTGACCTTAAGGTCCCCATAGATCCATACTTCTCCTGCCTTACCTTTCCTCAGTATAGGTATAATGGATACTGCCCACTCACTCTTTTCAACTTTAGATGGAATTCCTGTAATCTCTAGGTTGTGCAAATATGTCTTCCTTGGTTTATCATGCATAGTATACCATCTAAACTTTAGGAAACTTTGGGATGCCTTTTTAGTTGCAAAGTTTTTTATTTTGCCCATTTTATTTGTAATTACTGTTTTGGAATGTGACAGAAACTTTGATTTTTCTGCAGTGGCAGCATTCCATCTTTTCTGACCATCTATATCTAGTGTCTTTGCAGAGTACCATTTTAGATTAACCTTTGATCCACACCCTACAAAATACACATGACCCTCCTTTGTCACAAAGATGTACATCTAAATCATGTTCTTGTATGTCACAGGCATCATTAGGATGTGCATTCATCTCCTTTATAAGTATATAGCAGAATTTCAGGTCATTTTATATGTCTGCTTAGAAACATTTTTTTTGTAGTCTTGGAAGGAGAGATAATTTATAATGGTGCATTCACGTTGTCTGTCATATTTATTTTACACCACAGCCATCACTATGATGACCAAAGTAATATTCCAATCATAACCAGTCACACTGTTATAATTTTTAGTTTTAGTATGTCAGATCATAGTTTCATTTTCAGCAGCTAAGACCTTTCTGTATGAAACAGAATTGCTTTGGTTTTCCACCATTTTATTCAAACCTTTCTTCTGTTGCCTGCCATTTTGTGTACTTCTTTTATCATGTGACATGTTTTTATTACGTCTATAGCTGTCACCTTGCTTATGATAGGTTTTCCAGTCCTTCTCTTTCAACCAAACATTTTCTGGCCTGTAAACATTTGCATAAGTCTTAGCATATCAAATCATACTTTTTATTTTCAACTGCTCGTTTTGTAATGTAAGAACAAGAATTGACTTCAGGCCCCACAATTTTGTAATAAACCTTTTTTTCTGGTATTAGTCATTTTATATGTGGTCTTCTTATGCAAATCGTAAAGAAGCGTTCTGTTTATGCCAACATCTTCCTGGTCTGTTTGATATTTTTCTACTTTTATAACAATCTAGGGAGAAAGTTTATTCAGTGATCACATTCGTTTATATGTTATTGCATCTCAAAAACACTTCTGATGAATATTTCTATTGATACATTTTTAAGAAACTTCTTTTTGGGAGTGCAAAGTACATTCCACAAATCTGTCCTTTAATTTGTCTTGTAATCCACTACAAAATGGTGTCATTCAGTGTTTGTAGTTTATTTTATTTATTTTATTTATTTTACATTTGGTGACTGGGCTAATCCAACTGGATACATGTCCATTTTCAGTGGACGCCCGAGGAGAAAAGCTCCAGTAAAAAAACAGCTTAAAGACATATTAAAAACATATTAAACACATCCTTGGAAAAAAGCATAGAGATATATCGTACAACTATTAGAAAATAAACATTAATATAAAATGATGCATCCTCAGATTAACAAAAATTTACAATTTACATATTTTGATTTGTAAAAATTTAAAAATACCAAAACATAATTTAAAGAAAGCACCGTTAAAAAGTTAGTTAAAGAATCGAACATGGAAAGTGGTACTCAGGAATGATAATGTTAGAAAATAAGAGGAAAGATCAGTTTATAGAGAGTTACATAAAGAGGTTTATAGTTCAGAATATTCTGTTTTAAATGAAACAGGAAAATTAGTGAATAACAGTTAGTCAGGGTTGGTACAAGAGCATAACCAGTGGTTAGAGAGGAAATGTTTTAGGTTAGTTTTAAATAGTGGGAGAGAGGTTAGGGTTGTAAGGTCTTGTAGATTCGATTCCATATTTTACCAACTGAGTTAGAAAATATGGAGTCGCCTGCTGAGTTATATGATAAGGAAGTGTAAATCAAAATTTTGTTAGCGGAACGTAGATTCCTCAGGTTGTTATATGACCTTATGAAGGTAGTAAGAATTGGTGTGTTGTTGGGTTGGTATAGGGCTTTGTGGGCAATTATAAGTTGGTTGAATTGTAATTGGTGAGGTAATTCAAGCCAGCCTAGTTGTTTTAGGTTCTGGCAGTGATGAGTCCTGTAGGGAGTGTTTGTAGCAAATCTGGCAATATTGTTGTATGATCTAGCTAGTTTGTTAAGGTTATTTTTAGAAAGATTGGTATATATGGGAGAAGCATATAATAGGGTAGAGATTAGGTGAGTTCTAGATATTGTGGTCCTGGCTTCAGGTGTTAGGAAAGGTTTAATTCTATAGAGGGATCCAAGTTTTCTGTTAACATTCTTTATTGTGGTGTTTATGTGACTGTCAAACTTTAGATGATTGTCAATAGTAATACCTAGGAGTTTGGTGGTGGAGTCTGGTGAAATAATGGTACCATTACTGGATATGAGTGTGAAATGAAGAGGGGGAGACAAGTAAGAAGGTGTAAAGAGCAAAAGTTTGTTTTTTTAGGGTTAAGGAGAAGACAATGGTTAGAGAACCATTGTTCTATAGTGGTGAAAGCTTTTTGTGTGAGAGAATGAAGTTCAGTTTGGGATGTGCCAGAAGAGATTATGGTAGAGCCATCTGCATATTGAATGCAGGTAGAGAGTGGAGTAGAAAGATGAAGGTCATTTATGAAAATGGAAAACAATAGTGGTCCTAAAATGGAGCCCTGAGGGACACCTAGGGAGGTGGAAGGAGGTCTGAAAGATGGTTTTGCCAGAGAACCCTATAAAAATTCAGGTAACCTGGATAATATGTATGAGTTTGGAAAAATTGCCGTTAAGCAACTGTTTTAGCAGAATGACAGAAAGTAGATAGAATGTATCGTTGCCAAACGTAGACAGCCTATAACAAGAAAAATAACCAGGAATGCTGAAGATTTTGGAAATGTTATTAACATGTGTGTGAAACAGAAAAATGTGGAAATCAAGAACAATCACAAATGGAAATATTTATAGAAGACTTAGTATCACATAATAAGACAAACCTGGAACATATCTGTGGTGTTTTAGCAAGGTAGCTGACATGTGTTTATGGTATAGTTTCTGAAGATTTGCACCAGTACAGCTGATTATATTGCTCCCTCACAGTGCTTAACATTGAAGTTCACTTATCAGCAAGTGTCTTTTTTGCAGAATCTACTCATCTTCTCTGTCTCCATGTGGGTTACAACCAGCAGATGGGAGCGGTGATGGCAACTCTGAAGGGATTGTTCTGGACTGTGGTGATGAAGCAAGAGATGAGCCAAATAACAAAATTCTTAGTATAATAGAAAATCTACGTCCTCATTCAAACCTGGGGGAATGGGCTTTGGGTAGTGACAAAAAATGATGGCACCATGAACATAAGTGTTGAACATGAAGCCTCTTCACAAGGTTTCTGTTCTCACTTCCTGTGGTAAAGTAGGGAGCTTGGCAATCTGGAAAGCTATAAAAGTATAGCCTCAGGTCTTTAGTTAAAAAAAAAAGTCCTCTGTTGTTTTAAAATAAACCATTTGAGGTAGCTGCCCTGAATGTCTCCTACAGGAGATATGAATATCTCCTACAGGAGATGTATCAGCATGTCCCATAAGAAGGCGCCCTCAGTATACACAGGAGAAACCCAGATTATATTTCTTAACTTATCTGTGAATGCCAGGTATGAAGACCCACCACTGGACCGGTAATCAAGGAGCCTCACTCCTCACCACTGGCAGTAGTGGGGGGGAGTACACTGGGAGGATGACAAGTGCACACACACTATTTCCATATGCAGCTGTCTGCATCAAGTGCAATTTTCCTTAAGAGCACACAGAGACCACAGTCAGTCCACTGGCACAGCTATATAGTTGAGTCCTTAGCCAAGGTTCCAAGCCAAGTCCTCCAACACTCTCTCTGTCCAACCACTGCTTCGAGGTTTGATTTACACACACACACACACACACACACACACACACACACACACACACACACACCTGGGAAAAGCTGGCGCAGGTTTACTAGCTATGCCTCCTTTTGACCAGACTATAAGTTAGTTATTACTGCCACCAGTCGCACCTTTTCAGCTATATTAAGGCCCTTAATAAATGGTGAACATTAATAAGTAATATTAATATTGATACAAATGATAGTTTGACCAAGAGCAAGGCTATTAGGAGTGGCCCACAGTGTCACCAAACAAATATGCAAGTATTTTCAAAACTTAAATATCTCTACATAAATTAGCCACAATAAAAGGTTTAAATATATTTAATAATAAATAGTAAAACAACAAAACAATACTAAATATATGGCAAAAGCAAATACACCCAGCAGAGCAAATGCCTCTCCGCTAATCTGAAGAAAATTTACGTAATGTCCAAGGGCGAAAAGCAACAAGAGGCAACCACCGAACTTGCAATAATCCAGTCTCATAGTTTAAAAAATGTAAAAAGTCTTTATTTAAAGTGCACTAGGTAAGCGCTTTCACTGCCAGCTTCATCAGACCGTAAAACTTTTCATATACACAAACAGTTGCTTATATAGCAGTCATGTGATGTTTTACCAATCATCCTATTAACTTTTTAAAGTGCAGAGTTCTATTAATATACTGTTTCAGATTTCTAAGACACTCACTAACTTTATACAAGGGAATTAACACATCCATCCTATTTATTCATTCGCCATAGAACTAATCAGTTGTTAAACTATATACCAATTTAATGCATCTTGTTCAAGGAATTTAACCTATAAAGCAAAGGTGCATGTTTTATAGCGAATGCTTAAACTAGAAAGTTCCGTTGCCCATTCTGTAATATAAGTAATTCCGCTAAAAATCTACTTAAACATGAATGAAAAAGTCATAATCTTATTAGTTAATATAACCTATACACTAATATAACATTAAAAAATAAGTGAAATTAAATATACATTTTTTATATATTTGTCATATTTTTATATCTTATAGATTACAGTATAAACATTTATATATGAGTCATATTATAGTAGCAGTTGCACAGTAGCTACACAACATATAATAAGACTCTGAACATATATATGTAGACCACAGTGATTGTATTTGTTTTCCTACATATCTATCCTTCGATTCATAAACACCATTATGCATTATCTGTAATATACTGACGTCATGTCAGAGCGATACTATATAGTGCTGTTGTTATATTTCACACATTCAATCCATATGACATAATATAGAACTTCACTATTTAATTTCACTTATTTTTTAATGTTATAGTAGTGTATAGGTTATATTAACTAATAAGATTATGACTTTTTCATTCATGTTTAAGTAGATTTTTAGCGGAATTACTTATATTACAGAGTGGGCAACGGAACTTTCTAGTTTAAGCATTCACTATAAAACATGCACCTTTGCTTTATAGGTTAAATTCCTTGAACAAGATGCATTAAATTGGTATATAGTTTAACAACTGATTAGTTCTATGGCGAATTAATAAATAGGATGGATGTATTAATTCCTTTGTATAAAGTTAGTGAGTGTCTTAGAAATCTGAAAGTATATTAATAGAACTCTGCACTTTTAAAAGTTAATAGGATGATTGGTAAAACATCACATGACTGGTATATAAGCAACATTTGTGTATATGAAAAGTTTTACGGTCTGATGAAGCTGGCAGTGAAAGCGCTTACCTAGTGCACTTTAAATAAAGACCTTTTACATTTTTTAAACTACGAGACTTGATTATTGCAAGTTCGGTAGTTGCCTCTTGTTGCAGGACAGTCTCAAATAAATAAAGAAAAATATCTAAACTAAGCTTTACTATATTCCTGACTGTATCTAAGATAATTATACTATTCCCTAGAAACTTACTTCATTAGAGTAAAGTAGATGAGGTGAATGGTTCTTAATGTTGTTGCCAGGTCCAAGACAGAATACAAAATGCTCCGTCTCACTAAAAGACTTCTCAAATTAATATCTCAAATATTACTGCTGGGATAGCTTGCAGAATGACATCACTTCTTGTCATCTGACTCTAGTTCCAAGGTGAAACCCCCACTGCTGGAAGCTGGCAGTATGTAGCATCTACCTGTGAAAATACATAGACCTCAGATTTTTGGCAGATGCTGGAAGTCATAAAACATCTGCATTCCTTCCTAGTAAACAATTCACCCTAAAGACAATACACAAAGCTTCTCAGCACACACTCTGTGTCTCTAGCTTTATTGAAAACTTAAAGATACCATAGTTTATTGTCTAGCCTATAAAGTAATTTAATTTCAGCTATTTTCATAAAATTTGCTGGACTGAAGTTAACCTCCTGTATTCCAGTTTCCATTGTTAAAATATATACATTTAGACAGTTACAGTAGTGCATGTACATTTCTGTTTTCTTCCAGTAGGGCACACTGTGGATACATTTCAAACACAAACACTTTATAAAAATACCTTTTCAGAACACACATCTGTACAAATCAGTTTGATATGAACATGACATACAGTTCTAATATATTTGTAACACAAACATCTTATATAAATCATTTCGATATTCATCAATGACATATAATTATTTACAAAATTCCAGCTAGCTGTGCTGGCAGTATCTCCTTCACACCAGGGTTCATGTAGGATTAGTTGTGGACTATTGTTGGAGTTAGGGAAGTCTGGTATATGCATGGATGGATATATGGGAGGGTGGATGGGTGCATGGGTCAATGGATGGAGTTTCTCATTAGATTATATCTATAGTATAATAATATGGTATTCCATCTTTAAACATGTTACATTTGCCCTAATTAATAATAAGACTATAATCATATCAAGAACTCATTTAATTTTTCAGGGACCTTTGTAGCTGGACCTGTCACCATATTGTCATAGAAGTAATGCTATTTGTTTGGGACTCTATGGTTAATTGTCTTTTTTTATTTGGCCAGTTCTGACACCACTGTAAACACCATTCTTGTGTGCATGAACAACTCTATGTTACCAATTTGTCAAGAGTTTCATTCAGTTTCTTCTGATGGTATGCTTGCTCCTGGTTTGTCTTTTTAAGGGACACATACTTGTGAAAATGCATCCTTTCCTGGATAATAGATACAGTATAACATATAGAATTGGATTTCACAGTGACCTTAAGGTCCCCATAGATCCATACTTCTCCTGCCTTACCTTTCCTCAGTATAGGTATAATGGATACTGCCCACTCACTCTTTTCAACTTTAGATGGAATTCCTGTAATCTCTAGGCTGTGCAAGTGTGTCTTCCTTGGTTTATCATGCATAGTATACCATCTAAACTTTAGGAAACTTTGGGATGCCTTTTTAGTTGCAAAGTTTTTTTATTTTGCCCATTTTATTTGTAATTACTGTTTTGGAATATGACAGAAACTTTGATTTTTCTGCAGTGGCAGCATTCCATCTTTTCTGACCATCTATATCTAGTGTCTTTACAGAGTACCATTTTATATTAACCTTTGATCCACACCCTACAAAATACACATGACCCTCCTTTGTCACAAAGATGTACATCTAAATCATGTCCTTGTATGTCACAGGCATCATTAGGATGTGCATTCATCTCCTTTATAAGTATATAGCAGAATTTCAGCTCATTTTATATGTCTGCTTAGAAACATTTTTTTTGTAGTCTTGCAAGGAGAGATAATTCATAATGGTGCATTCACGTTGTCTGTCATATTCATTTTACACCACAGCCATCACTATGATGACCAAAGTAATATTCCAATCATAACCAGTCACACTGTTATAATTTTTAGTTTTAGTATGTCAGATCATAGTTTCATTTTCAGCAGCTAAGACCTTTCTGTATGAAACAGAATTGCTTTGTCTTTCCACCATTTTATTCAAACCTTTCTTCTGTTGCCTGCCATTTTGTGTACTTCTTTTATCATGTGACATGTTTTTATTACGTCTATAGCTGTCACCTTGCTTATGATAGGTTTTCCAGTCCTTCTCTTTCAATCAAAAATTTTCTGGCCTGTAAACATTTGCATAAGTCTTAGCATATCAAATCATACTTTTTATTTTCAACTGCTCGTTTTGTAATGTAAGAACAAGAATTGACTTCAGGCCCCACAATTTTGTAATAAACCTTTTTTTCTGGTATTAGTCATTTTATATGTGGTCTTCTTATGCGAATCTTAAAGAAGCGTTCTGTTTATGCCAACATCTTCCTGGTCTGTTTGCTATTTTTTTACTTTTATAACAATCTAGGGAGACAGTTTATTCAGTGATCACATTCGTTTATATGTTATTGCATCTCAAAAACACTTCTGATGAATATTTCTATTGATACATTTTTAAGAAACTTCTTTTTGGGAGTGCAAAGTACATTCCACAAATCTGTCCTTTAATTTGTCTTGTAATCCACTACAAAAATGGTGTCATTCAGTGTTTGTAGTTATCTATATGTTCTGAAATGCTTCCACTCTGTATTTGAATTCTTTTGTGAAACCCTGAATCTTTATCAGTCAGTGTTCTGTGATGATTTAGCAAAGGAAATTGAAGAAGACATTCAGATTCATTAAGTTCCCTCTCCCCAATTCACCAGCCATCCTTAAATGGTGCTGCACAGTTCTCTAAGAAAAAGACGTGAAGTACCACAAATGGCTGGTCCTATGTCTGTCCTGAATGCTAATGAGGCAATCTGAGGGCAGAGGCATATAATAAATAGCTATGTGCTCTCTCTCTCCCTGGATCCACTTCCAGGAAGGCATCTACACAACTGAGTGATTCAGGAAATTGTTGCGCTGTGTAAATCAGCATGGACCTCTCCACCATGTTGCAGTATTGAGCACTGCCAAAAGACCACGTTCAACTGCTTAACACGAATGTGTGTGTCTGTTGGGGAGGACCCACTACACAAGAGAGATTATTCTTAAAGTGTCATAATGACACCACCTATACTAGGGGGATTGGAGGTTGGGGGGATGCACTAGATGCCAGGAATTACACTTTAAAGTGCAGTAATAACACTGACATCATATCAGGGATTGGGGTTGAGGGGGACCACTGGACACCAGGGATGGCTCAGTAAAGTGCCTTAAAGGGGTCAACATCATAGCAGGGAATCAGAGGATTGGGGGAACCACCAGGCACCTGGGGTGAGTCATTAAAGTTTTGTACAATCAACAATGGCAGTATGTGTATCAGAATGTTGGGGGATACCCTCACCACAAAGGCCTAATACATAACAGTTGTAATGAAACTCAAACTATAATGGGAGTGGGAAGAACCATGGGAGAGCAGATTAGGTAGGGACAGGTGTGTGTGTGTGTGTGTGTGTGTGTGTGTGTGTGTGTGTGTGTGTGTGTGTGTGTGTGTGTGTGTGTGTGTGTGTGTGTGTGTGTGTGTGTGTGTGTGTGTGTGTGTTCATGTGTGAGAGAGTGACTTGTAGGAATACCACTACCCACACATGCAGCAGGTTATTACTGTGATGTGCAGATAAGCAGTGATCTGCACATAGCAGTAGTAAATGCAGTCCATGAAGCATGCAAATTAACCAGTAATGAAATCTTACCTCATCATGGCTAACATGTTTCTGATTCACAGGTGGGCACATGAGCTGTCTTGTTCATGCTAAACTCTTTAATGAATTCCCAGGAGAGTTTTTTCCAAAGAACTCATAAGGAAATATTAAACAATAACAGATATAAGATTAACTCAATCAACAGCTGAACATGTTTCTTTATTTTATTATTATTTTATTAGACAGTTGTTTGGCAAACATGTCCAGTGATTCAGGTACCTTTTTCAGCCATTTCCCAGATTAAAAGATTGTGATGAAAATTTTACAAATAAAGAAATAACATATAGATAAGATATAGATATCAATGAATGTCTGTAGGCAAACTAATTTTATAGATTTTAAGTAGTAAGGTTCAAAACATTTTATAAGAGAAACAGATGATGCTTTACCAAAATACCAATGTGCAAGAATATACAAAACAGACATACATACAAGGTAAATAACTGAGATAATATGCATAGTTACAGAATGCTCCTGCAGGTAAATAGGTCATAGTATATGTCTAACCAGATGCTATCAAATAATCGAATGGAGAATTTGTTGAATGTTGTATGGTCAAAACCATATCATCAACAATTCAGTTCATCAGAGCAAACTTAAAACAAAGACAACACCCACATACACTACAAGAACTACTTTTGCAGGGAGCAAGAGCCTCCACACTCCTCACACCCACTGCTAATTATATATTTCACATCCAAGATCACACTACAGTGGGGAAAAGATCAAATTTCTTGATCCATACTGTAACACAATCTGAGGCTGAACAGTTCAATGGACTGAATTGTCGATGATATGGTTTCGACCATATGATGTTCCAACAGTTTCTCCATTTTATTATTCAATAAGAATCCATATGTAACCTTACTATTGTACTTACTTGAGGAATATACATTTAATCAATATACCAAAACTGACATAAAAGTGAATTTTAAAGAAATATGTATGGTGAAAATTGACTTGCTTAAATGAAAAAAACTGTACCTCTAAAAATATTTAATCATATGTTGTAACAAGATGTGGGAGGAGACAGTTTCTGAATATGGAAAGCTGCACTCATATCTAATAAGAGAAGGGTGAGAGTTCCAGTTTTCTGGAACAGTTTCAGAGGAACGTTTTTCCCATCAAAGGTTAATCTTCTACTTAAAGGAAAATATTAAAAGGAATGCCTCATCATTCTGTTATAATTTCCCTCTTATTTAAATTAAAAATAGATGATTGATGACTTTATAAACTTGGCAGTGGTTATAAGTTGGAAGCAAATATAACAGCTATGGAAGAATTTGAGCAGTTCTAGGGTATTCTAACTCAATTGTATGTATGGAGTATAAGAAAATCCAAAAATAAGCATCTAAAAACTGAGTTAGAAATGTCGGTCTCAGAATATGCCCATGACTTACTGCACTGTGCTTCAATTTAAACTTTTGAGCTCTACCTTTAAGGTAGTACTCAAATCACAATATAGAATTGCAAGCAATATTTATGCCTAAGAGCCTTTTTAATATGATTATCAGGGTCAATGAATAAACCTCATTAGACAGTTTAAGAAGTGAGTTCTTGTGTTATAGCACTTCTCACTGTTTTAAAAGGGAATTGGGTATCACTTCAGGTCATAACATTTCCATAGGAAGGACAGAAATCAATACGAGATACTGATAGCAAAGAGCCATTAATGATACAGTGGAATGTCAGAGAGTGTACTTGTTTCTGCAGGTGAGCGCTAGAATGTCATGGTGGTAATGTGTGAAGCTTTTAGCATTTTAGATGGTGTCTTGCTTGTGTAGAGGATAAAAAAACTTGTTTTTCTGGAGACTATGTAATCAGCACTGCGTAACAGATGTGTTTCCATCCATCGATCCATGGCACAACTTCTTTTTCACATTTTTGGACACGGAGTGAGTGTGTCACTTCAATAAAAACAGTTATGTAGAGACAAGGTTCACACCACTGGGTGGCTAGCCCCGCCACTGTTGTTCTTTCATGCCACTCTTGTCTATGGATTGTGGGAGGAAACTGGAGAATGAAGAGAAAACTCATACAACCACAGGGAGGACATACAGACTCAACACAGAAGGCACCCCAGCTAAGAATCGAACCAATGAGCTTCTTGCTATGAGGCAACAACTCTATCCCCTGCACTGCTGTGCCACAAGTCACTACAATTGGCCATTATGTGCGGAAACCTAGGCAGATTACTATCTTTAGGGAATTAGCTAGTTTTCTTGCCTATTAATATTAGGTGGTTCAAGATTACAGTACGCTTCAAGCACCCTTTTTTCTTTTAAGCACAATCACTGTTTGTATAACATCATACTGTAGCTGTTTATGTGTTTTTTATTTTCAAATATTTTTTATTTTCCAAATAATATAATGTTTAACAATACAATCACCAATAAACAAGTATTATAAACCTTTATTTACACTATGCACAATTGACCTGAACAAAGGAGGGGGAAAAATTAATAAAATATATGAAATTAGTAACAAAAATGTATAATATTCAGTTAGTAAAGTATAAAGTTACACATTAATTATTTAGGGTTCATTTTTAATGTCTTAATAAGAGTTATTTTTTTCCCAAGGATTGTTTGTCCATGTTTTAGGTGAAATTCTCAGTTCCTTCACCTTGATTTCTAATGTCGCTGTTTCTTCCATCAATCTCAAGAATTCTTCCAGAGTAGGTTCTTGTGAAGACTTCCACTTTCCAGTTATACATTTCCTTGCCACAGCTAGTATGGACCAAAGTAGGTATAGATCTTTTGTATTCATTCATATAGTATCATTAACATTTAAGAAAACTAAAGATTTGGTTAAAATAAAGGTATCTGAATATAGCTTGGAGAAAAATAATAATTTTTTCCCAGAATGTTTTTATGTTAATACAATCAAAAATATATGAGACCAATCAGCTTTACAGTTTAAAGAACATCTCCAACAAATTGATTTATCAAGTGAATTGAATTTGGCTAGTTTATCAGGTGTAATAAATGCCCTGTGAATATATTTCCATGTAAATATTTTCCATACTTGTAAATTAAATGTGTTTTGATAGTAAGATTAAACACCTTGTCTGTTGAGAGCCACTCTCAGTCAGCTATTTTTCAGCAAATTGTACGTTAATGCATAATGTTACAGAGATTTCTTCTAACTTGTGAGAATAAGAGTCAGTAATTTATTTACCTACTGCTGTTCCTTAACAACCTCCAAATAAGTCCTAAAATAGTGCATCTCCTACAGAATACTACTGGATTCCATGACACTGAGGATCTCCCCAGTAGAAAGATCTAAACTGTTCTTAGATTAAGCTATCTATACTGGTTTCTGCTCCACTAGTATGAAAATATTTATTTCTTTTGAATGCTATTTTCTTCTGTCAAAGTTAAAACAAGTGTCAGTAAAAGTACAACTTTTATCTCCTGTACTTGTATCTGTGTACCTTCTGGATACATTTTGCATCTGCATTATCATCACCACCCTAGACCTGCATACTGTAATAGAAAATTGCAATTTAAAATGTTTTTTTTTTTTTTTTTTGCCAGATTCTTAACTTCTTTAAAATGTAAAATGAATATTCCATTAGATTTAACCTGTTTGCATGAACTAATTTAGTTCCTGTTCATATATCATGTGTAATATTATCCATACTATATTGATCTGTAAAACATCTTGTATGACAGGATTGAGCTCGGTATGGAAATGCTTTTAAATCTGTGAAGTCCCAGCACTGGCCCAGTAATCAAGTAACCTCAATCTTTACCAGTGGCAACAGTGAGGGACGTACACACTGGGAGGATGACAAGTACACACACAGTAAAGTGCAGTTTCCCTTAAGAGCACACATAGACCACAGTCAGTCTATGGCTAATTTCTCCCTCTTTCTCCAGATACACAGTAAGACTCCCCACTGGCACAGCTATAGAGTTGAGATCTCAGCTGAGTGACCAAGCCAAGACCTCCAGCACTCTCTCTGTCCAACCAGTTATTTGTGTCCCTGCCCAAGTAGCTAACACACACACTCTTTGAGATTTGATTTATACACAAACACACACACACCTATGACCCCTTTTGCTCAGACTATAAGCTAGTTTGGAGTGGCAGTATATTTAATAATAATAAATAAAAGAACAAGAGAATACTAAATATGTAGTCACAGTGACTTCAGAGTTCAAAATCACAGGAAATATTTAAAACAACATTGCAGGGCAGTCTCAAATAAATACAGAAAACATCTAAACTAATCTTTACTATATTCCTTACTGAATCTGAAAGAAATTACTGTACACAAGTTAACATACTTAAAGAGCAAGATAAGACAGATGTAGTGAGTGGGTTTTCCCAGCTGTTGCTGCCAGGTCAAAGACAGTATAAAAAATGCACAGTCTCTCTCTCTCTCTCTCTCTCTCTCTCTCTCTCTCAGAGAGTTCTTAAATTAATATCTCAGATATCGCTGCTAGGATACTTGCAGTATGGCACCACTTCTTGTCATCTGACTATCTCAGGTGAAAACCATTGATGCATCTGTAGCATTTAGCATCTCAATGCGAAAACACATAGAACTTAGATCTTTTGGCAAATGGTAGAAGTCGCAAAATAATTTACATTCCTCCACATTTAAGGATCATACAAAAAACTTATAGTTTTAGACATTATGTCTGCTACTGCACTGAATCTGAAAGATAACATCTCTTTTGCTTATTGCCCAGCCATATAGTAACTCAACCTCAACCATTCTTCTGAAGTTTCAGTCTCCACTGTTAAAATATATACATATAAACAGTTACATTAGTATATAAAAGTGTCTCTTCAGCACACGTCTACACAAAATGACATACAGTTCTAATGCATTTGTAATACAGGCATATGAATCATGTTGCTATTCACAAATGACACACAACCAGTTACAACATTCCAGATAGCTGGGCTGGCAGTATCTCCTTTTGTCACACTTCTATATAAATCACATTAATATTCATAAATGCCGTATAATTATTTACAAAGTTCCAGATTGCTGGGCTAGAAGTAGCTCTTTTTGTTACAGAAGCATTGATGCAAAACAATATTTTGAAGTCATCTTGAACAAGTTCACTTCTTTTACCCAACTGTCCATTCATTCCAAAGGGAGATTGCAAACTATAGGCATCACCCAATCCATTTATTCCTGTTTGGGGTGCCATATCAGTCGATTTCTGCCTCCCATTGTGTCAAGTGATAGGAAGTGGACCATCTTAATGGGCAGCCTACCTTCAACTTTTAAAGCATCCCCTCTCCCTCCTCCTCTCAATGGCTCACTGAGATCTGCTCCCATGCTGTTGGCAATAGGGAACGTGCCTTCACATGCTGTTATGGCTTATGTACATGTACACATGCAACACATCCTGAAAGTTTTGTACATTATGGATAAACCTCCTAGTCTCCTGCTAGCTGTCACTCAAGTGGTGCATCAAAACCACGTCACCCCCCATCCCCCAGGATGGGTGAGCTTGCTAATGGACTTTCACTTTCGTCCTCCTTTGTTATTTTGTACAGGTGTATGAGCTGCTATTTCAACTCAGGCAACATATATTCTAGTCAGAGTTTTAATCCTCTACACCACAGAGCTGGCATATAGTGGAATGTTTGATGCACAAACATGACACATAAGCAACTGACTCTGTCATAGGCTACTGGACATGTGTATTCCTCCTTTGCTCCTTCCTCCAAGTATGTTCTGTTGTTGTGCAAGGAAAGGTACAGCAGATTGGGGTGGTGTTATGATGTGTCAGAA